>NC_049226.1:85922952-86223952 GCF_011100685.1 Canis lupus familiaris | reverse complement strand
TCTGCACATTCGTGCTTAGATGAGCAGAGTAAAAGCATCTTCTTCAACCTTTGTGACCAAGCTCTTTTCCTTTCTTGTGCCTCCAACCCACTGTGTTGTCGGGTGTAGAAAAGGATCGAATTTTAACTTGCTAATTGAAAGTACTCCAGTGACTTCTGATTTCAAAATGTGTTTTTCCAGTAGCTCACTTTCTTATGGGTAAGTTTTCTTCTCCTTTCCCATGTTGTTTCTGAAGATAACGTCACCATCATACCGGTATCATTAGTAATAGTGACCAGAGCCAGTCATAGAGACTACGGTCTGCGGTAGAGCAGTTATTTTGTGTTAGGCCTGACATTCTGAAATCTAGTATATTTATTATTTCATTTAGTTTATTCTTTCATTCGGACAGCATCCGAGCACTTGGCACCAGCTCGCCCCTGTTCTAGGCTCTAGGAGATCTGGCACTGAACAAAACTGACCAATCTCCACTGCTACAAAATCTACATGTTTGTGTCACTGGTTCATGATCCACCCGTGAGGGGTGTTAAATGATTTTTTATTTTATAGGTGGTGAAACAAGTCCTTCAAAAATAGTGACTTACTCAAAGTCAAATAAAAAGTTAGTGGAAAATCCATAATCAGAATCCGAGCCGCCTAACAACCATCTTAAGTATCTCTTACAGGGGTTGGCTACAGTCTATGAACCAAATTTGTCCACTGCCTGTTTTGGTAAATGACGTTTTGTTAGAACATGGCTTTTGCCCTACAGTAAGAGTTGAGTAGTCGCAGTAGAGGCCAAAAGGTTCACCAAGCCTAAAATATCTACATCCATCCCTTTACAGGAGATACTTGCCAACCTCTGTTTTATTATATAGGTATCTCTACTCCTGACAATGTTTCGAGAAGGCGAATCCTGACAACGTAGGTTTGTAGCCATAGCCATTTACCACCTGTGTCGCCTTGAAAAAGTCAATTAACCTCACTGAGATTCAATTCCCTTATCCATAAATTGGAGATAATAAGTAGTGCATTGTTAGTAGTAAAAATTAAAGTGGCTAATGTAAAACACAGAGTGGATAAAAGCAGGGAGGGTGGTTATTAACATTTCCAGCTGAATAGCTGCTCTGTGAGCTCTTGTCTGTGGATGGGAAGGTGTAGGGTGAGCTTCTGTTTCTTCTGTTTCTCTGCCTTAACCAATGGCTTCCCAGGAGTTTGGCACATGATTCTCTAATGTGAAGGTTACATATGGCGCTCAGGGGCAAGTGCAATGAGTCTGGGCTTTCGAGGCACCTCAGCTCAGCAAGAGACATCTTTTCTTATAAATTTGTGAATCACTGCTAAGAGACTTCCAAGTTGTGGGATTGACTTAATGAGAAAAGAGGAACGAGGACCAATTACATTCACATTAAGTGGACAACATTACCCTTGATAAGACTGCTGGCACCGAAACACATCCCCCTCCCTCAGGTGTAGTCTTAGAAGCACAGAACGGATTGATTCGTTAAATATGGATTTGGTTTTGCCTCTGAAATCAGCTATTTCCTGAGATTATTCCATAGTTATCGAGGACTAAATTCCAATTTTTAGTGGAATTGTTAAGCTGGCACAGAGACTAGGAGAAGTTACAAGAGAGGTTGGCTTTTAGCTTCCATGAAATATAAGCAAACTCCACAAAAGTATCTGGAAATTCTCAGTGGGCCCCACAGGCCATTTATATTCTTAGAATTGAAAGAAGCAAGGCCACAGACTGCTGCAGTTTGGTGCAATTCCGTCTCAAGCATCATAACAATCAAACTAGTGGATACTTCCCCGGTGCTTTCTATGTACCATTGTCCATTCTGAGGAATAAATGGGTTATTAACTGTATCCTATTTAATACTCAGCCATCTCAAGATATGGGCATCACAGATCATGAAATGGGATCATTGAAGGTTAACCAGATTGTAGTGAACTGCATAGTTACTGAAACACAGATGTGGAACCGAGACACACACCCAGCAGGTCTTCCTGTTTACAGACACCCACCTTGGTGACTACGTCTACCCCATTCCCAGAGTTCTAGATATGCTTGTTGAGGGTGTCTCTGTGAAGCCTTGTCTGACAATACTAAGATTTTTACTTCACTCCTATTTTTATCCAAACAACCTGACATTATGCCTAATGATTCTTTCATCCACTTGAAGTAAGTGGACACAGAGTTAGCCGGGATCGCCCTATCAAACGCACAAGCACACAAAAGCAGAAGCAAAACGAGACACTTCCTCTTGAGGTCACCTTTGGTTTACTGGTGTCCTTCTTTCCATTAGTCACCTTCTGTTGTAATAAAATATTCACCAAAGCTGTAATCTGCATAAAATTCCTAGTGTTTGCTCAGGCTGTTATTGGGATTTGAATGATGGCCAATATTTATCGTGCATTACCCATATTATAGGCACATGGCAAAAAGGTTTTCTATGCAATATCTCATTTAACCTTCAAAACAATCCTGTGAGTTAGATCATTTCCACTTTCCAAGCAAAGAAAGAGACTCAGAGAGATTAAATAATCTGATAAGATCTATATCACCTCTAAAAGTGCAGTTAGTATTCACACTAAAACCCACGTAATTTCAACGTCTATCTTCTTTTAAACATTTACTTCTCTATAGTTCACCATGAGAGTCTATTTTTTTCATTAGCTGCTTAAGGACACTCCATCTTACTCTAATATGCTCTGAAAGATGCTGCTAATCACTTATTTGTAAGGAAATGTCTCGTCTCGATCTGTGTGCCTTTCCCGTTTGCTCTTTGCCTTCATTCTGAGCCTGCCCTCACCGTTAGCTAGCCCCCTGCGTCTCCATCTCTTTGGATCATTCTGTCCAGATGCAATAAACTGGAACCTTTTCATTTAGCTCCAAGGGGGAAATATTAATCTCCTCAATAAGTCTGTACTTTAAAAAGTCTCCTGAATCAGACTCAAATAAACACTTCCTGTGAAACACCATTTACTGTCCATCCTAGCTGTTTTTATGCAAGATTTTTCATTTTTAACTTTTCTTATGTTGAGTGGTTCCTTAAGCAAATTTTCCTCAGAGTGAAGAAGCATTGAAAGATGCTCACACTTGGTTGCCCACCAATGTCCGGGAAGGACTGTTTTCAAGTGAAGAGAATAAGGAATAGAAGCAGTTCAAAGATGTCAAAATTGGTGTGGCGTCCTTGTTCTGGATACACAGGTTGGAATCAAAAGGATCTGGATTTGGATCAAGCTATCTTAACTAGGGGCCATGTGGTCTTAGAGAATTATTCACTATTTCCCTCTGAGTCCTAATTCTATGATCTGGGAAAAGATCCTCCACACATTTCCACCAAGTTGCTGATCCAGGCTGTCCTTGTTGAATGGCAACTCTGGGCCACGCTTCCTGTGAAGGTTGATTGGAGCTACTGGTATGAGGCAAGGCTTGTGGTTGGGGTTTAATACGAGAATCACCTAAGCTAAAAAAAAAGGTTAAATGCCATCCGTCAATCTTGTGGGGGTCTGGGGAATTCCATCCAGCCTTCCATATTAGTTCATTTATTTTAGAGGAAATTTTCCGAGTTTAAGAATTCTCATGGATTCTTTTAGAGCCAATGCAAGGTTAGGGAGCCAAGGCAAATTAGGGAGCCGAGGAGATTTTCTGAGAATAGAAATATAATATCAGGTCCCATAAAACCCTAGCAGACCTTATGTAAAAGTTAAATGCCACAAGGCATAATATATCCATCACAGCTAGTTAAACATGTAACAAATTGCTTTAATGGTAGGTTAGAATGCAAACAGTCAGAAACTGCTAGAAAAAATATCAAGTGTCTGGTAACAAAATGAAAAGGCTAATCAACTGGGAATGGGTAAAATGTTCCACGAGAGAAACAGGCTGCTAATTAAGATGCATAAAGTATATTTTTAACTCTCATTGTGATTTTCACACAAAATGATGCCATGATACCAGCATTGCCTTAGGGAGAACTGATGTCCGCTCACGTATCCTTCCAAGGCAATCTTTGGGGAGGCTACTGTGTTCAATCCATTTTCAGGAAGTTGCTTTTAGATCAGCACAGAAAACCTATGTTTTGAAAGGTCTTAATTTCAACTACTTCTTGACTTCCTCTGCATTTACTCCAGGTAATCATAAAAATCAGAACAAGCATGGCTCTTAGACCCCTTTGGGTCGAAGCTTTTATTTGACAATAAAAAACAAACAAAAAACAAAACAAAAGGCTCTAGCAAGTTAACTGACACACAGCCTGTCCAGAAGGAGAATCTAGAAAAGCTGTGAATATGTAAGACAATGTACTATTATTTCTTGAATATATATATTATAATGCAAGCACAGGGCTAGGTGTGGTGAACATCTTGCCATATAACACTATGAATAGATGTTGCTAACTTCATTTAAGAGAGGATGGAGTTAAAGCTTGGGAAATTGAAGTGACTTTCCTTAATAATAAATAATTTATCTGTAGTTCAAACATAGATGCTTGACCTCCAAACTCATTTTTTTTTAATTCTACAAGTTGCCCTCCTATTAACACTTATTAAAAAAAAATAAAAAAAGAAAACAGAACAACAAAGTCCATGTCATGAGTACAATAGTCTTTAGGAAGTTCTGTATCGAAAACTATCAGAAACAAATATACTGATGCTTGTTTTTCTCCTTATTCGCTAATTCTTTTGATATAGACATGCAGCCTAAGATATAACAACTTTATAACTCACAAGAAGAAAAACACTGCTTAGACACATTTTTTTTTTCATTAAGGAGAAACAACTTATACGTATTAAGAAAATTTAACCCTCATTTCAGCAACCTGATTGATGATGTCTGGAAATACAGTTTACTATACCTTACCAAGTTACTGGAAGCTTTCCTCTATTACCCAGGACACTAGAAAAAAAAAAAAAGTTGTGCTGTTCCATATTTATTCAGTCATGATTAATATAGTGTTGAATAATAATTTTTAATTTCCATTTCTTGAATATATTTATTAATTTACCTCCTGCCAATGCATGGCTCTGGTTGCCGCTCTTTAGAATTTATTCCTGTTCTTCCTAAGTATCATTTGCATAATGGAATGACGAGGTCCATTCACTAACAGTTGGTTGTGGGGTGTTGGACAGAGCGGCTGGGTTGTAATTAGTGGCATCTGGCCTCTGGTTTCATTAGCATGCAAATGGAACTATTAGAGGCCATGACAGCCTGGTGGTTTCACAACACTCACTATAATGCATATCTGCTTTTTAAGTATATTAGTGGGATCACTTTTTATAAAAGAATAAAATACGTATGTGTGAATGAATGTGACTACCTTTGCATTTTGGAATCCTAAGGAATTTTCCATTAAAAAAACAAGAGCAAAAGCAAAAACGGGGACTATAATATAGCAGTCTCAACCTCTTCTTTCCATTTTCTATTACATTTAAAAACTGTAATCCAAGCTCTTGTTTCTGCCTGGCCTGCTTCCATTTCCCCAGTGAAATCCTGACTCATCTCCCTGTCTCTATTTTCCCTAAAGTACCCAGGTTCATTTTTATAAAATGTGGCTCATGTTTTTTTCTCATTCCAAGACCTTACTCAAGAAATAACAAGGTTCTCTATTTCCTGTCGCACTGTGCCTAGACTCTTCCCCATGGAGGAATCTTTATGATTCTAATATTACTTGGGACCATTGATGATGATGATGATGATGATAGGCGGATTATAACTAGAGCAAAACCTTGTTGGAGATGTATCGAGTCAAAAGATTGTTTTATCATCATTTCATATCCTCAGCAATTCAACAAATTAGAACTACTAAAATCTTTAGTCTCAGATTGAAAAGAAAAGACAAACAGAAGAAAAAGAAGAAAAAAAAAAGTAAGGCTCAGAAAGGTCCTGTAACTTCGCTAAAGCCATTCAGCATGTGTGATAGCCAGGATTGGAATTCAAGCCTCTCTGACAGTGCAATCCCATTTTCTCAGCCACTTGCTTCTACCACTTCCCACAATACATGGAAATTTGATCTGGAAGGCAATGCTGAGTTTTGAGAATTCCCCCAAACAATAGAATTTTATCAGTATAAAAACATCCGAAGACTCATGATTTGTAAAATTTGCCGCAGTGACAATACTGAACGTTGTACTTATTTGTAACTGGGTATTTATTTGATTTTTGCATGTCAGAGTGATTTTACTCCTTGTCATCTCATGGATTGAGATGACTATTTTCCAAACAGTAAAGTGTACAATCTCTGTTTCATGGATTATTTATGGGTGTTATATGACAATGGTATTTTTTGGTCTATTGAGTTTGGAAAAACCTGGGTTCAACTACATTAGCAAGCTTTCCCTAGAGCAGAATTTCTAAAAGCCTTTTAATATGTTAATGTAAATATACCCATCTTCAAGGAGGCTGAGAAAATATCTTTTATTTTTTACCTTGACTGTGTGAAGTTCTATTTGCCAGCAAGGACAAAATTACAGGAGTTGTGGGTTAAGGACTGTTGGGTGAGTGATACCTTGTTTTTAGTATATCCATATGACCCTGGACAATAAATTAAAGTTGAGTTTTATATTTCTCAGTGGCCTTTGGGATGACTTCTTGAATCACACATGTTATTCACACTTTGATTCATGGAAGTTACTGAAATTCAGGAGAATGAAACCTATTTCCAATTGTCATTGTAAAATTTAAGGAAGATACTCCAATTGTCATTGTAAAGTTTAAGGAAGATACCTTTTTTTTCACATTTTCTCCAGTAAACATTTATTAATTGATGAGAAGAAGTATTTCTACAACACTTGAGACTCCGCTCAAATGCCATGTCCACTCAGAAAACTTCTCTAGACTTTCCAGCTCTTATTCCACCCCACAGATCTCAAGACTTGTGTGGGTCTCTCATAACAAGCACGTCGTGGTCTTCAACCCTACATCTCCCCCCAGCTCCACAGGGCCCACTGTGGGGCCCCGAGATGAAGAATCCAGTCCAGGAAGTGGGCATGCAGAACAAAAAGAGTACACTCACCTAGTTTAAAAACACTCAAGATGCTTTGCCCTGAATTTTAAGCAACACATGTGACCTGGTCCATTCTGGTTTCAAGTTCAAAGGCATCAGGCCGGTCCTGTGGGTTAGCAGCTAACATATCTTTCAAGAGCTGCTTGATCCCCTCAGACATGGAAGTCCTGCGTTTCTGGGGGATATGCAACTCCATCTTTGGGTTTTCTAGCAGCGCCTCACCAACAGGGACGATTTAGGTCCCCTGTTTGATATAGGTCCCCAGGAGCTCCTTCTTGGTCTCAGAGTCAATAAAAGTAATTTTTTTCTATCATTGCCCAGATGATAATGCCCAGGGCAAAGATGTCGGCCTTGGCTGTGTAGTGTCCCTCCCAGACTTCAGGGCCATATAGAAGTCTGAGCTGCAGGATCAGAAGATACTGCAGTATCCTTTTGCAGTATCAAAAGGTTGAGACTGTTTTATACCTCAGTAAAAACACTCATGAAGGTTTGTTTAACTTCAATACGAATCAATTTCTAGAACTTTATGTGTTCTTTGTCTTATCTAATATAACTAATTTTTAAAATGCAATAGTCTGGTTGGCAAGGGAAACAAAAAACACGACCATCATCCTTAATAATCATCAGTAATCTGCAGTGAATTAATAACAGTGGCCTCTGTCTGTTGCTATCAATTACACACATTATTAATGGATTGACAAAAATCTGCAAAGGCATAGATTGTTAACAGGAATTGACACCTCGGTTATTGCTAGTGTCAGACATTAATTTTGGAGAGCATAACCATGCCACGTTAAAATGCGTGCTATGATGGTTTATGGTGTAGGCTAGAAGACCCTTTCTGGAAAGTGGGTTGGGATGTAGTTTCAGGGAAACATAAGCAAGTGTCTGAGAGAGGAGGTGGAAAGGAGCCTTTTCCCGTAAAATGATTACTGACCCATGCCAGTATGTGTCCTATAAAGCAAAGAGTTGGAGTTGTCAATCTGAACCTTTCTGTTTGTCAAATGAAATCTAGAACAAACTGAGTATTTTAGTTATTAGAAATAATTTATTTGTAAAAAAAAAGAAATATTTCTTTTTTTTTTTTTTTTTTTAAAGAAATATTTCTTCATTTAATTCTCAGAGTAAAGTTTTGGGGAAATTGAAGATGAGGAAATTGAGTCAGGCAGTTTAAATTATTCATGTTAAGTTACATTTGGTGGGTAAAAGAGCTGCGAGTTGAACACACCCTTCAGGAGTGCAGATATTTTTCACTACACCATATTATCTCCCTAGAACTCCTAAGGTTTGGGAGGAATAGTTGTTGATAAGGGGTGACAGAAGGGATGATAATGGAAATCCTGAAATTTCCATTATCATCAAAAGAAATGGCTTAGCCCCAGCCTTCCTAGCGCCCCCTGGGTGCTTACTGCAAGGCTGACTTCAGTGTATGTATTAGGAGGCCAATTCCATTTCCCTTCCCAGGGTGGTCAATGGTACTGGCTCCATAGTCACATTATATTTTTAATCTGCAGTTCTGGCTTGCTAACCGTGTTGTGATTGCAACCAGCACTGTCGACGAGCTGGCCTGTGGTGACTCTACCCTTACCAGCTGTGGCTGGATTCTTGCTTTGTCCTCAAATTCCACTGCTATCGGGATCTGTTTGGAGCTGGATGTTGCCCTGAATTTCATACTAGGTTGAATTCATAGATGCAACAAGGTGAGAACATATCTTTCTCTCATGAAGATTTGGGAACACCTCCAAAATCATAAATCCTCCTTCATAAATATCTCAAAAGACATAATTTTTCATCCCCAGTGAGTAACAAAATAACATAAAGCATCAGTGGTTGTGAAATATTTATTTTACACTGAAAAGATGAAAATGCACCCCAAATCCTTATTCTGTATATAACTGGGCAGGGCTGGGAGTACACCAGATTCCTGAGCTTCTCAGGTATCATTTTCTCATCTCTGACCTATTTCAACTAACTCCTTGACTATGATTCTTGGATCTTTGCATACTTTTGTCATAATTTGTCTGCTTTTTTTTTTGTTTTTTTGTTTTTGTTTTTGTTTTTTTTACAAAATCTCTATGTGGAGCATTATTATCTGGTTTTTATGAGTGTAAAATTCCTATGCATGACACTGACACATTGTATTGTTTCAGGCATGGTGCTATGTGTGCATTACCCCTTCGATTTTTTTTTTTAACTCATCTATTAGTCTGTCAGGCCTGCCATGATAAACATCAGAGACTGGGTTGCTTAAGCTGCAGAAATTTACTGTCTCATAGTTCTGGAAGCTGGAAGCCCAAGACTGAAGTGTTGGCAGGTTTGGTTTCTCCCAAGGATTCTCTTCTTGGCTTTTCAGATGGCTATCTTTTTGCTGTATCTTCGAATGGTCTTTTCTCTATGCACATCTATGTCTGGTATCCATGCCTCTTGGGACAAGCCCATCATTTACATTGGATTAGTATCTTACCCATATGCTCTCATGTAATCTTAATTACCTCTTTAAAGACATAATTTTCCAAATTTTCACATTGGAGGTTAAAACTTCACCATATAAAATCAGGGGTGCAGGCAGGGCATACAATTTAGTCTAAAACATCACCCAAAAACAAGGATAGAGTTTATCATAGTTTATCCTCATCTTAGAGATGAGGAAACTGAGGTTTGGACAGACTCTCTAGCCGAATTAGAAGCTAGATCCTTAGCTGTACTATGTTGAACTGGAAAACCAAGTACAAAGACTGTGTGAGAATCTGTGCATCAGGATCAGCTATAGGGGCATAACACCTTCGTCATCAGAACAATGGGTTAAGGGCCAAGTTGAATTTGCCAAGGCAGTGATAGAGGTACAGTAGGAGTCAGCGTGAGCAACTACAAGGGCTAAAATCCCACCTATATGGAACTATAGTCATGACTTTTTTAGAACAGATATTTACTAAGCACGTATTGCGTATCGGGCAGTGAGCTAAGTGCATGGATGTACTTGCACGCACACACACACACACACACAACAGAAAGTGACAGAAAACTCCTATTATTATTCTCATTTCCCTGATGAGGTTCACAGACATTTAGCAACTTGCCAAAGAACATAGTCAGAGGACCAGTGTTGACCCACTATTTAGCTTTTAGTTCACAAATCTTGACTCATTAAACAAAGCTACATCTTGAGCTTGAAGCCTCCACACACCATTCCCAATTGCTTCTCTTTCAGGAACCTCACCATGTGAGGAAGCCTGTCACGGGCCCCTCTCTGAGCCTGAGATGAGCTTCTTAAATGAAGCAGACAATAGAGCTAACATAAGTTTTTTCTGTAACATATCTCTCTTTGCACACATAGTTTCATGGGTAAAGTTATCATCCACTCATCAGAAACACAATAATTTGCATTATTTGGAGAAAAGGCATTTGGAGCCTTTTCTACCAAATACTATTCCAGCATCCCATCAGAGACATAACAGTGATCATTTCTTATATACTTTAGTATTCTGAGGTATTTACTGGTCCAGTGTTACCAATCTTTACATTTATGTATATATGCATTCCACAACTTTTAAGACCAACTTCATTTGGTTTTGTCCATCCCACTGGATATAAAAAGATACACTAGGATGGAGATTATAGTGATAACCAAAAAACCCATATATTTATTAAGCGCTAGAAACTAAGATAACCATTGTAATTGTGTGTGTGTGATTACACTTAATCCTGAGAATTCTATGAATAGATATGATTATTACTCTTATTTTACAGAAGAAACTGTGCTTTACAATGATTTATCACTCACATTTTCCATGAGCAAGTGGTATGACAGTATTATGATTAAAGTTCTATGGCTTTATAGACTGAGATAGATGATGATAGATAGATGATAGATAGATAGATAGATAGATAGATAGATAGATAGATGATAGATGATAGATAGAATTCTGCATACATTATTTCCCTCTGGAAAATGTCTTATGAAACTGAAGTATTTCTCAATGATTTCCTTAAAAAATAGCACCTTATTATGTGCTTCAATATAATTTTTATCATTCTGAAATTTTTAGACTTTACTACAATAAAGGTAGAGGAAATATTTCTATTTCACAAGAGTGTAAACTCTCATCTCTATGGCTTTTATAACCTAACTCAAGAAATTACTTTTATTATTTTTCCTTCGATTTAGAAGGTATTCGCTATTACTAAATATCAGTAAGAATCAGTAAACATTGACAATGTAGGCATCTATAATATAAAACTAATAATTACAGAATGTGTTTAATAAGTGTACTGTTAATATAGTGGCTTACTATATACTAACTTCAGTGCTAAACACTTTATATGACTTAACTCATTTAATTTTTATACTAATTCAATAAGTAAAAACAATAAGCATTCTCATTTTATAGATGAGGAAATTAAAGTGCAGAGAAATTAAGGAATTTATCCCAGTGGTCTGGTTAGAGATTAGAATTGGCCCTAGATCCAAACATCAGCACTCATGTTGTTAAGCACTGAACTATATACCAACCCTCAGTGGTGGGGGTATTGAAGTTATAAGATAATGATCAGAATTTTTTTTTTTTACTTTATTTTTTAACTCTTGTGAAATTATTTACAATGATGGTTCTGATTAGTGGTATCCCTGATTAGTTATGATTCTTAAGCTCTTACTACTATTGACTTTGGCCATAAACTGAATTTGGGCTAGTTTTCTTTCTTTGTCTAACATGATGCTATGGAAGCAATAGGATTTCTGAGGACTTGAGTACTTTACTCTTTTTCTGGAAATGTTGTTAGTGTTGTGATAATGACCCAAGGATATTCTAATGGATAATGAGATGATATAGAGAAGGTCCCAAGTATAGAAGCTAAGGCCATCTTAGATCAGACCTTCTCTTAAGCTGATGAGACGATGCAGATCATATTAGCAACCCACATCTGACAATTAACACATGAGTGTGCCCTACTGGGGAAAGAAGAACCGTTCTGCTGACTTTTAGCTTGGGAGCAATAAGTGTGGCATGTTTCAAAAGCTTTTCAGTGATTGTAGTTTAGGTAATTGGGTTGAGTAAGATTAATAGATGATTCACAAAATTTTAAGAGAGTTTCCTTAATAGAAAAGAACGTAGATGGATGAAAGGATATTGAGACAATTGCAACATTCGGAAGTCCTCTGGGATTCCAAATTTGTATGAAGAGAAAGAAAATTTTCCAATTGTTACTACAGATTATTTCTTAGGCAGATTCCAAAGAGAGTAATGAAAAAGGAAGGATATCTCAGAGGACAGAGCCAAGGACAAAAAGAGTGGGTCTAAGAGCCATGTTGAACAATATACAAGAGATCTAGTCCTATGGCGATGAGCCTAGGGAAAATGCTCCACTCTTAATGTGTGTGTTTTGGGGTGAGGGCTGATGGGCACATTTGACCAGTGTGTTTTCAGAATTGGTATGGATTAATGATGTTATATGTCTCCCATTCCCTCTTCTCATTTGTAGGATACTATGCATTATGATTATCCTGCCCGTGTGTTACTACCATGCACTGGGTGTGTATGAGGCAGATAAGTTGCCTTTTTAATTCATAGATTCCTGGATCAAAAGAACTCGCCTCCAAGGAGCTACATCGAGACCTGATATCATAAGGTTTTGTAATGCACCCTGTTATTGGAATTATATGAGACATCTGTGAAGGGGTAAATGGATTTTGTACATCAAAGAAATATGAATACTTTGGGCCAAAGATCAGATCATTACGAACTGATTGCACTGATGGGCCAAAAAAAACAATTTTCGTATTTCAATATCCTGTTCCCTGAAAAATTCTAGTTTTCATTCACTCGGACTCTTGTCTGGACTTGTGTTATTACTTTTGAGCCTAAACCTGGAGAGATTTGCAATACTCTGCTTGCTTTCTTTTAGAATTGGGCTGACTTGCTTTTGGTGTATTGCCTCCACAATAAAAATAAAGCCAACTCAGTCAGCGGGAAGCTGAAGGACTTGAAAGAGAACTGAGGGACTCCGGTTACCAGAGGGTCATCTGTTAGGTGGCCTTGAGTCATCAATCCAGACCTGATCACCAATGTATGAGGTTAATTTAGCCAAGACTTGAAGACCGCATAGTTGAACATCCTAAAGAGCTGATGCACAGAATTTTAAGCTTGACAAATTGTTATCATTTTAAGTACTCCATATTTTGAGGTGGTTTATTCCATGGCAATAGCAACTGATTCAACCCTATGGCTTTTTATCATATGGCTTCAGTTTTTTTCATCTGTATTTTGTGGGTAAAATCACTTTAGGTTATAATCATGTTAATAAATTAACATTTAAAACATATAGAACATAGTAGGATCCCAATAAATATGTTTTCCCCGACAAATATTTTAAGTGAATTTAAAAATAGTATTCAACAAACATTTTTTTCAAAAATTGCATTGTAAATGTTATGTAGTGAGGGTAATTGTGAAGTTTTTCTCCACTCCCCTACATTGGAAAACAAGAAAATGCCTTAGGGTTCTTTCAAAATATATTATTCTGCCTCTGTAATGGGTACCTGTGGGACTGATTGAAGAACAATGCCATATTAGGAGTCATAGCAGTTTGAGGAAAGACGGGAAACATTTTCTATTGAGATAAAGATAAAAGAGTCTTTTCTTAGAGAAAGGTAGTAGCTAAGTGCTTTGTAAAAATAACAAAGCAGAATCATTAGTCTAAAAAAAATAGCACTGCCAGAAATTATATATTATACCTTTTAAAGGAAAGTAAGAAGTCAAAGTCATTGTACCAACCTCATGATGCACTTTTTTTCTAGATAGGTTTACACTAATAATGCTGTAATTTGTGCCAGCTTACTCTTTTTTAGAGAATATCATTCTTTTTTTTTTTTTTTTTGTATTCAGGTAATGTAATATGTCAAGGACTATAGATTAAGCCTTAACTTGGTCTTATTTTGGACGAAAGGCATTAATCCTACACTAGGTACAGGTGGCATGAGATATAATATGAGAAAAAAAAAGGGCTTACATTTTTACCCACGGTGAAAAATAGAATACAGAGGAACCAGAAGTTATTGGGAATCCTACACAATTCTGTATTGTTGCTGAATAGAATAAAGGAGGGCTGGAGTGGTGGAGCTTTGGCGGAGATCCAGGATGAGGAATTAAGACAATTGTAGTAATGAATTGGGATATAATGTCTCAGATATTACTCCTATTATAAAAGTAATTTAACTACATTATTCTCAGTTTTCTCATTTGTACCATGGTGAGAGGCAAAGTAAATGATTTCTAAGGTCACTAAAATTCAAAATCTCAAATATAACTCCCCTTTCTTCTATACAAACCCTCTCATGTATATTCTCCTATTTCACAGGTTAATATAGGAGAGTCCAGGTCAAGGATACAGCGAGGGATCTTATGGAAAATAGTGTCCACAGGTTCAAGAGAGTCTGGAGACATAGAGTAACATGAACTTCTAACCTTGCTTATATGCTTTGAATCAATTGTTTTTCTTTTATTCCTCCAATCTTTGGCCAAGCACAGATTATAACATATAGCAGTAAGTTTACAAGCATTTCTTAAGGGAATAGTGAATAAACCCAATGTCTTTTGAAAGATCCATTAGCAATAAACTCCTAGAGTGTGACTTGTATGCGGGAGAATAAAATAATATGGCATGGGTACAGGGAGAAGAATCTGAAGGACCTGCTATGAGGTGTTACGAAAACTTCACAGAAACAGGCCATGTGAGGAGGCTATTAAAAGGTAAATAAAAGTATGAAGTCCAGAGGAAAAAAAGAAAAACCTCAAGAGGAAGGGAACTCTGGTAGTTGATTTACAATACGGGGTCTTATTGTTTGAGATCTCCAGACTGGTGGCTAATTCAGAGATGTGGTCAATAAAATGTTTGTTAAACTCAGCTGGATTGAAAGACCTTCCCAGATTATCAGGAATGTATGGAAGTTGGAATCTCCATTCCGACAATGTTCTACAAACTGACTGCCTGATTTTGCCTCACCTTTATTTCTCTTCAGGTTGAGATATTAATGGTGTGATCTGAATGCTGTAAAGGACATTCCATGAATATTGTGTATACTAGTTGGCCTGTTGGGAGAAATGTCTGTATGTTCTGCAGTGCATGTATGGATATTTATGGGTGCATGTTTGAATATTATGAAGCCAATTTCTGAATTTTTTGCTGATTTAATGGCCATGTCTCCAAGATCCCTACTCCCAAACCAAGCAGACATTACAGTTCCTTATAGCATGGAGACTGTGGTGGTGTGACACCAGTCTTTGGGATATTACAAATGTGATTTCAAATTCCCCCTGAGTTTAAGTGAGTCTCAGCAGAATAAATGACAGTAGCTGCAGATTACATATGCAAATTGAATTTTAAAACTAACTCTTAAATGAGAACGGTTCTGTGGCTCAGTAGGTAAGCTTGGCATGATCAGTTGGCAAAGCCTGGGACGCCTTGGGGGCTCAGTAGTTGAGCCTCTGCCTTCGGCTCAGGTCGTGATCCTGGGATCAAGTCCCACGTCAGGCTCTCTGCACGGAGCCTGCTTCTCCCCTGCCTGTGCCTCTGCCTGTCTCTCTCTCTCTCTCATGAATGAATAAATAAAATCTTTTTAAAAAAAGGTTATCAAAGCCTATCATAAACCAATAGATATCATGTATCTTTTTTCTTCCTTTTTTCCCCTAATTGATACTTCATCCCATTCGATCTGACAGTCCCTTCAGTACTGAAGAAAAACAGATATAAAGAAGCCCATGTCAATGGGATAGCATGCCGCTCAAAATGTTTAAATATATACAACTCCTAAATTTCAGATTCATCAGGAATTTCTTGGGAGACTTTAATATAATCCCCTTAGATGTTTGCTCAAAGAACAGAAACAGTCCATTAGGGCTACTCCAACTGTTCCAGAATCAGGAGTTTCTTAAAACCCAACAGCTCTTCCCATTTCCTCCGTCCTGACAAAACTAAAAATTACCATCCTTGTTGCTGTTCTGATCCCCGAGGCAAATGAAATACCCTTTTGCCCTGCCCACACTTTCACTATAAAAGCTAGCAAACGATATGGAATTTTAATGCTACTGTCTCATAGAAAGTTTAATGACAGTGATTACAATAGCTTGGAGTCTTATTTAGAACTGGCTATATGGCTCTGACCATTGGAAACCATAATAATATTTGTTTCATCTATTCCACCGGGCTGTCGTAAGGTTTATGGAGATAATGGATATAAAATTGTTTGGTATAATGCAATTTAGATACAAGGAGTTGTTATGCATATATGTATTAATTCTGTATTTATACCTCCTTTCCAAAAATGATTTTATGTAGCTAATACATATTCATTAAAAAAGAAAGCATTCTATTTAAATCAAAACATAAAAGGGCAAACTTTAAAAGTATTTTGCTTTCTAGCCTTCTGGTCCTCTATGTGTTGAGAAAATAGCCATAAGAAGACTTGACCTAACCTCTAAGAATTTTGTTTATATTTAGAGCTTTTTTTTTTTTTTTTTTGAATTGAATGTCCAGGAACAGGTACATATTATAATTTAATAAATATATTTCCTCACTAATTATTTACTTTAGCATTTGTTCCTGTTGGATCTAGAGAGGAAGATACATGAGAATTATTCCCCAGCAATAAGGTATCATTAAATGATAATTAACAGCTTTTTAGGAAAAATTTCATGCTTTTGGTAGTGGGATCCAAGGGTCTCCCACCACTTCTACTTCTCAGTACAAATCTCTCAGGATTATCAGACCAAATCAAACAGTTTTCCATGGGCCCGAATTCCCTACCACAATCCCAAGTCTATTGTAAGACATGTTACATTTCTTCGGCCCTGAATGTCTTTTCTGATTCCCTGAATAAGGAAGGTGTTAGGAGTCAGCCTCACAACCTCCTCTTTCGAAGGTCATCATCACTTAAAAGGATTTGTTAGGGAAACAGAAGAGGATAGATATTAAGCTATGGCATAAACTGTATGAATGTAAGCAGTTTTACTCCGTTTCCCAGCCCTTGATGGGGATGAATGACCATTCAATCTACGATGAGGGCATGTCTGCAAAGGTGGAGGGAATTTGCTCCTGTTCCTCAGAGGTGATGCTAACGCCAATGGCTTTCTGAGGAAGAAATTCCCTGTCTGCTCAACAAAGTGACAACAGCTGCTAGCACCCTAGCTGTCACCTGCCAGCATGAGCCGGACAGCTTTCCATCATTTGCAACCCATCATCCGATGATCACCTGCGATTGCTGCGGCTTCATTAAACCCACTGTCAACAAAATCTTGAACACATCTTTTGAATTTAGGACTTTCTCTGAGCCAGCCACTCTAATTACAGAAGTGGTCATTTGCACTTGAGCACCAACAGCTCTGCATTGCTGGGGTGGGGGGACACTTAATTCAGTGTTGCACCGTTGAGGGAAGCCAGCAGGCCTCCTCTTTTGTCACACTTTGCCTTCAAAAGATATTTTTCCCCCAAAAACACTAGAGTGAAAAGAGTGAGGGATGTGTGAAAACTCCTGATCCTTAAATCTAACACCCCTGTTCCTCTTCCCCACTCTGCTATCTTCATGAATTTTCTTTTTTTTTTTTTTTTTTCATGAATTTTCAAAGATCCTCTGGGTCTTTTTCATGGGAAGATACGAACAAAGGGAGGCCTGCCATGATTAGATTATCTTTACTTGTAACACCTAAAAGGTCATTTAGTCTTTTATCTCTGAAACAACTAACCTTCTTTGGAAATAAATGAAATATGTCCCTTTGCTACTGTCTTGTTTCAAAAATAGGAAAAGGTGGAACAATAGGTACACTATGCAGTGCGTTTCTGAAACAGAACTTGTATAAATTGGTAATTCAGAAAATCGGTGGGTTGCAGACAAGACACAAGAATCCTCCGTTGAGCTGTCGGCAACAACAGAAGTGTCATTTGAGTTTACTCTTTAATCAAACTTTTAACAATCTATACCGGGTCTGTGCAGAATTGAGTACTTGTGGGCCGAGTCATATAGTCCAATGTCTCCTATTTCCACAAGATCTAAGATGCTTTTTCATGCTCATTTTTCACAGGTGGAGTTCAAGCAGAGAGAGAGGTTAAGCTGTACAACCAATTTCTACTATTCACACTGGAAGTGAATAGTAGAAATATGTTTTCATCCCTTTCTTTGGACTCAGTGCTCCTGTTGCTTACAAATAATGATATGACTGTTACCATTTTTCACCAACCCATCCCTACACCCTTACCTGGTAACAACTACACCATTTTTGGCTAGTCGGAGAAGTCCCTTACCCCCAGGAAAGGCAAGACTCTTTCCTGCACTAGGAATTAAATCTTAATCAATACGAATGAGATAATTTCAGTCCCTAATTGTTGATGGTTACTCTAGGGATAAGCAAATAAAGGGAATTATATGTAAATCAGTTGGAGGACTCCCTTCCCCCCTTCCCTGAAGTAAAACACAGAGTCCTTATGGTGGTATGATGGTGCTTAAACCTGTAATAACGATCAATGTCTATGAGGTAACCGACAGAAGCATGAAAACGGCCTGGGGTCCTTAGATACAATTATGAGCTAACATAACAAACCTGGAACCACCTACCTACAGACTTCTTGTTAAGTGAATTAAGTCTTTATAACTAAAGACACTACATTCTCTTTTGTGCAACTGAAAGCACTACTAACAGGTAGATGAGGTCAGAGTATACGTCAGAAGTAGAGGAGCTTGCATGCTCACATAGGAAGTGGGGGTAATTAAGATGTGAATAAAAAGAGAGGGTTACTTAAGTCCATATACTGAAGGGCAAATAGAGTAGATGTCCTTCTGAGTCACAATTAGGAACACGTTTGAACAGAAGCAATAGGTTCAGCGCTGGTTCAGGCCAGTTGGAGGTCCATGAGATGATCGGACTGGGGAAGCAGTCGTATGTAGCTCAGATCATAATGATGTTAGAGCTGAACTTGTTCCAGAAATTTGGTATGAACCAAACTAGTGGAAACAATACCACATTCTAGCTTCTAGCCCCAGAAAGCTTATATATGGGACAGAACTGGCAAAGTAGCCCATTGTATAAATCTGGCCTATTGCCGTTTTTTTTTTTTTTTTTACAAAGATCTATTAAAACACAGACGTTCCCACTTGTTGGTATATAACATATGTCAATGGAAGAGTTGAGCAGTTGAGACAGTCCTATGATCCACAAAAACCAAAGTAACGTGCTTCTGGATCTTTATAGGAAAGTTTCCCGATCCCTAGGGTCTCGAGTATCCTATGAGGATTTCAGAGTTTGAGGACACAGAGAGTCCTTACATATACAGAATATATGGAGAGGTGGGAGAAAAGGACCAAGAAATACTGGATACCCCTTGCAGACGTTTGAGTGGGGAAAATAAATAGCTGCTACCCCACAACATCACAAAAATGCTTGTGGGGACTAACACACCAGGAAATGCTGTGTTCGCGTGACTGAATAAAAGAACAGACAAATTCATCGCTCTGCTAGTATATTTTACAGAGGGAACTTTTGATATGTTTACCATCTGACTACCCATTGGTCTTTGGTATTTAGGCAGGCAGACCAAATAAACTAATGCACACGCAGAATTGCCCAAGATGAAAATGTGTAGTGCATAGACAGGTACGGGCTTTGGGTCTGGAAGTGGAGGAAAGGGAGAGAGTGCTGACATGCAATGCTTTAGCTTTCTATTTTATCTCATAGATTGCTTTCGGCCCCGAGCCTGACTGATGTTTTACCATTAGCCACCAATATGATTGCACACGCTTTGGATCGAAAATTGCATTTCCAAAACTAAGCATCATCAAAAATTCAACAAAGGAAGAGATGGCTCATGACAATCCAAGTGCCTCTACACAGGCAGAAAAATAAACATTTCATTTTTATAAAACTTGCTTTGAAAGCTGAAATTCACATAATGAATTCATAAAGAGACTTTGCTATGATAGGAATAATTTGGCCCTAAAATATGAGCTGCTTTTATTCAGGTAATAATTGCCTGGCAGTATTGAAGGATATGCCCCCCTTCTTTCTGCCAGTGCTTATAATCTTGCCAAGAAGTAGACAGCCTAATGCAGGATGCTCAGGGCTGAAATTCCTCCCTAAGATGTCTCAGCCAGGAGACATCTTGGCCAACGCCAGAACGGTGTCTCTTCAAGAACAACTGCGGGCAGGAGTAGAATCTTCACCTGTACTACTTGCACCATCATTTAAACCCAGTAATTCAAACAATGACTTAAAAGGAAAGCAGGATCCCAATAAGAGCTTAATTTTTAGGGTAAAACCTAAATTCAGGGCAATCTTTATGGAAGAGTTCTTGTGGTTATCCCTTCTGTTTGGACTTCCTGATTTTTGCTTCTATTGTGGTCTGGATTATGCTGCCCTTATCTCCTTAAGTGAGTCTATCTTCATTGACCTCTCCGAGTCCCAGTGAACCCTGCACTCTTGTACTTAATGCCCTCTCCCTGGTCCAAATCAATATTTATACTATTGGTTAATGTTTTTTCTCTCCTAAGATGAGGGGACAATTCTTTTTCATCTGTCCCCAGTGTCCATTGCCATGCCTGGAATTGTCAGTTGAAGAACAATTTAATAAAGAATACCAAAGGAATATTATGATAAGCTATTTTCCTCAATTCAAGGCCAATCTTTGTCTGAGATGAAGGCTCATTCCTGACCTTCAAAGCAAAATGACAGTAAATATAGTCATGGGGCTTTGTGGAGAACGATGACCTGGACTAGCGTGGGTCCTAGTTTGAGATCTCTCATTAACTACCCATGTGATTTTGTACAAAAACATATAACTTCTCTGTTTCTTTATCATTCACGGTTTAAACAAAAAGAGAAAAGAATAATGAATGAAACTGTATAATGTCTATGATGCGTTCTTATATTTGATCTTCTATAAAACTATAAATGTTTATTTGTGACAAAAGTGAATTTTCTTCTCCTTCCTCTAGAAATCACTTTTTTTTTCAAATAGGCCGCCATGCTTACTCTGATGTAATGCAGACCTATGACCTGAATGATATATATTATCCAGGTTATCCAGAAGAGAAAGGTTTAATAGAATGTTGTTATCATTGCAAACTTATGTTTCTACATTGAAAGTGCAGTGCCCAAAGATGTGACATTTAAAAATATGTATGTGTGTGTAAATACATGCATAAATATGCATATATACACATGTTATATATATATACACCCTATATATGATACTTCATAAAAATCTAAATGCTAATTACTATGCAAAATAGGTGTTATTTGAATTGTGTTTTATTAAATCTGTAAATTAGATGTAGACTCATTTTCTTTTTAGAGGAACAGATGAAAAACATAGATCTGATACTCTCCCACCATTAACACAATTGAATGGCCTTAATTTCTCAATAGGATCATTCAATATTCATTTTTTAATTTCTGCATTTACACATAATATCTCTCTGGAGGCCTCTAACAGATTCTACTGCTGCAGTTTTAATGAGAACTATCAAAGGTTACTATGAGATGATGATCTATACTTAATTCATAGATTTCCCCAGACATTTATGTAATTCAGTGCTGTTTAGATTCTTTTTTAGTTTTATTGTCTTGAAACATTTATCCCAATTTTAACTGCATCTTTAATCATTATTAGCATAACCCTTTCATTCTTAAAGTTAGTATTTTGAGAATTAATATGGAAAAATCACAGCCTCTTTAGGGAATATAATAACTTTGCTTGTGAGAAAACACCGAAAAATCATCTATGTCCATGTGACATTTCAAGATGTTTTATCAAGTATTTTTATTTAATCAAGGAAAATTACTTATTTCTCTAAAATTCTATAGATTATGATATATTATGTTTACATAAATGCATTGATTAGAAGAAAACATATTAAAGGCCCAGTTAGAGGTAACTGTA
The DNA here is from genome assembly GCF_011100685.1 of Canis lupus familiaris. Lineage (NCBI taxonomy): Eukaryota > Metazoa > Chordata > Mammalia > Carnivora > Canidae > Canis > Canis lupus. The sequence continues at coordinate 86,202,044 of NC_049226.1, read as the reverse complement.
CACACTTACTGATTGTGCAGAGTGTGTGGGGGCCAAAAAAACATTGACATGAGAGGTAAAATCAGAATGAAAACCTGAACCAAAATCTGAATTATGATTTTTTAGATGAGTTTTGTGATCATGATGAACTGGTTTTGCCTTATTAGAAAAGAAAAACTTTGTCATCTGTAATCGTATTATAAACTCACATTCAATGAAGTTCAAGTCAAATAGTGGTCACAGACTCAAGGAATTTTTATTGCTATTGTCGCTGTTATTATGGTAGGCATTTAAGTGAATCATACCACATATATTCAAATGAAATAAAGTTTAGAGTAATTTACTTTTATTAGAATCTTATTTAGGATAAGATTTTAAATTTAGTGAAACTGTAGACTTCAGTATTACTGGTCTGTCCAAGAGGAAACTTCTTAGACCAAATCCTAGCATCCTTATTAAATGCCCCCTTATTCTTCAGGTGGTCACTCTCTGAGCTTCAGAATAAACCCTGAAATGGAAGCAAGGCCACGTGCAATTATTGTCCCTTGGACAGATATGGAGACTGAGTCTCAAACAGATTTAGAAAAGCATCACTGGCCATTCTCCTTTATGTAGAATGAGCATGAAGATGTGATTTACGTGGAGAAGAATGGAGAAAGTAAAGTGAAGGTATGTGTGGGAGAAGAACAGAGTCTTTTTGTCTCCTAAGATCAATAATTCAAGCTTTCCTTTTCTTTACCTGTACATTTTGTGAACCTCATCTTTCGTGCTATCTTCTTTCCATGATTCATGTCTACCTAAATTCTTCAGTCTTCTGTTTAGATTGACTTCTTGTGACACAGCCTGTGTCGACTGGGAAGTCTTAAGTATAAGAAGCTTCTGTATTTTTTTTTCCCCTCACAGTTCTTTCCTAGATCTTTGGTCTATTTATATTTTATATATTTTTTCTTTAAATTTCACTTCTTGGAGCACCTGGGTGGCTGGGTGGGTCCAACTCTTGTTTTTTGGCTCAGGTCATGATTTCAGGGTGCTGAGATCGAGTTGGGCTCTGTGCTGAGTGTGGAGCATGCTTAATATTCCCTCTCCTTCTCCCTCTGCCCCTGCCCACTCATGCTGTCTCTCTCTGCCTCTCTAAATTAAAAATAATAATAATAATTTCTTCTTTATCAGTGTCTTTAAAAAAAAGTGAAAAAAATTTCCAGGTCTAGTTATCTTATTTTTCTTAGCTAGCTTATTTAGCTAGCTTGCCTTAGAGAAGTCATTTTCCTTTTTCATCCAAAACATGATAGGCTTCCAAAAGATGATCTCCAGATTATCCTTTGACCCAGATAATCTGAACTTTTTATAAATTAAATCCCAAGTATACAACTCTTAAAATTTACAAAGCCATTTTGATGTTCCAAACACATAAAAAAGTAAATATGATCTTTAAGTTTCTCATAAGCTCTACCTTGTTTAAAACAACTCCCTTCCAGGAAGCTTACTAGCAACCACTTTCTACTTAATACCTCGATGACTTTGAGCATTCTAAATGCACTTTTACTTGCTGAACTGACTTGGAAGATGAATCCATGAAACAGTCAGAGGATATTTAAAGCAGGACTATCAACCACCGGTCTCTTAAATTCAATGTGCTTTTATCAAGATGTCTTCACTTCTGGCCTGGACATAGTCAATAGCACAATTTTAGGGAGAAAATAGAACTCTCCTTCATACCTCTTACAATGAAGCTATATTACACCAGGACCATGGTACTGACAATCTAAATCTCCTATCAGTAAAAAGGCTATAGAACTGCCACCCCACTGAAGTCTCCCTACATATTCCCTGCAATCGTCCCTGCATTGTTCTAAATCTCTGTTAGCTCAGTCACCACTAGTTTCACAACCTCTTTCCACATCTGTACATCCCCTATCTTGTTTTGCTCTACCCTGTTTTCTATACCCCAAATCTTTGCCAGTCATTTTAGATGTCACAGCATATTATCAGCAAAGCTCCCTATGTTTGCAACATCGTCTATGCAAGTTTTCTCTGTGTCCTTGCTTTAACTCAAATTTGGGTATCTCTGCCCACTTACAATTTCTCAAATGAAAACTATTTGCATCCTGTACTGCAAGGTTTGCAGGCATGACATCTATGCTTCTGCTTCCTCATAGAAGTTTCCAGAACTTTTCTCTTCCTGCTTACATAAACAAAACTTGGTTTCTTTGAATCACAAGCTATTTTACATATAATTTTTTTATTGCTGACTTCCAGTGACTTCTAGTTACTCCTCTTATTCACTAAAAATCTGAACCACGGGGTCACTGTTTTTCTACTGTAATGAAAAAAATGAATAGGAGTGTTCTAGACTAACATAACAGGTGTGTGCACTTCAGGCAGATGGTGAAAGGAAATCAGAGGCATTGTGGAGGACAGAATAGGACAAGCCAGACAAACCGTTAGCAAATTAGTATGACTGAAGTTCATGCGGGTACTTAAAAGTGAATGATGGGAGACAGGGCTGAGGTCACAGACAAAAGACCATGCAATGGAAGTTTCCTATTCCCTGTTAAAGATTTTTGACTTCACTGCCTAGGCATAGAGCAAACCATGAGAGAGATGACATATCAGAAGAAGAGCTCTTATATTTCTACCTCACTGTTTGCAAATCAGTTATGACTTTGATTTTCTCCTAGATACACAGATGTGTTTGAAATGACCCGCAAATTCTGATGCTGTATCATTCTAATGTCACCTACCTTTCAGACTTCAAGTTCTCATTTTTATTTGGGAGTAGGGTCTTAGAGGAATTCTTTATTTTTAAAAAAGTACTCATATTCACTTTTAGCTTTGAAATCCTGAAATATCCATGGATATTGTGCTTGGGGATAACATATTTTGGTGACAGTGACTCCTGGAATGTAGATGATTGGAACACTGAGGGTAAGTATTTAGTCTGGAACCGTGATAATTTACACCAAATCTTAAGATACCTTTTTATCTTCTTGACTTATTCCATCAATAAAATCACTAGTGCCTGATAGATTTTTTAAAATTATATTTGAAATACTTGACTCCATTTGTTATAATTTCAGGTTATACTTTATCCTGTCTCATGCTAGATGTCTGATTAGTAGTTATTATGGCATAACCAGGCACGAAACTACTCGGTGGCTGACTACAGTAACTATATATTAACTCACATTCTGCAGATCAACTAGCCAGTTCTTTGGCTTGAGGCAGTATGAATTATTACCAGTAAGTCTCAATGCACCACACATATGAATGGTTATCTTGGGATAAGTCTAACTGGCTTTTCTGATATTGGCTAAACACTCTCCATCCAAAAATGACAACTGGGCTCTGACTTAATCTCTCATCCTCCAGAAAGTTTGGTCAAGGGCTTGTTCTCATGGCACCGTGGCAATAAAAGAGAACCGGGACAAGTTTGTAGGGTCTCATGAAGTCAACTAGCATGATACTGTATCTGCCACACGATTTTGAACTAATCAAGACATAAAAATCCCAGATTCAAATGGTGGGAAAAATAGACATTCATTCTTGATGGGAGAAACAGCAAGCTCACATTATAAAGGGACTTGACTATAGAAAGTAAGATAAGTGTAGCTATTTTTGCAAACAATCTATCACAGAGGTTATTTTTTTTTAAAGAAACACAGATATGGCTTTACATCTATTATAGGTATCTAGTATAACAAATTGGATTTATAGTCTTTTTTAATATATCACTTTTTCTCAACTGATGACAATAGCAATAATGTTTTGCAGACTCTGAGCACCTCATAAAGAATAAAGTTATACTGACTCTTTATTTCTTGCTCCCTGCAGGCAATGAGATAGACCCTGTTTTCTTCTCATAATTATAATGCAATTTACTGAGATTGTTTTCTATCCCAAACCTTCCCACTCTTTAAACATGGTCAGATGCCAATTAATTATCTTAATCTTCTCTTTCCCTTTACATCAAACTGAGTTCTAAATTGACATCCTTTCTAGCTGGATGGTTGGAGCTATTCCCTCAGAAAATAAGGCTCGGGTTAATCTAAGTCACTTGAATGCTCTTTTCTCCAATAATCCAGATGGCTTTATTCTGTATTCCTTTGGTAAAATGGAGATTTTCTTACTGGCTATGAAGGGACAGTGATATTAAGATCAGTTCATTCTGAGTTTTATAGGTTTTATGTGATAATTATGCTTCTATCTATTAGTGTTCCTAGCCAACCAGATCTGTCTCCCTGAAGTTATAAAGTCAGTTGAACAAAGAACCTTGTAACCACATTCATCTAGAGAACCTACCCCTTTTAATGATTATTTGCTCAAGTAGAGTTTAAAAGAGAGGTTTTAACTGATGACATAACATAATTTATCTATATCAAAACCTCTCTAACAGATGCAACAGAGAGCCATGACTTTTTTTCTAAAGAACCAAAAGTAAACTTTGGTTTCCATATGCAGCTTTCATCTAGAGAGACTTATTAAAAACTGAAATTTTTTTTTTTCATTTCTAAGATCAGGCAAAATTAGAAGAATTAGTGATCTGATGATTAAGCATGATGTTCTTTAATTGGCAGTCACAAAATAACTCAACTCCAAATTAATATGTAAAATATTTAGCAACTATAAAATAAAGAGAATCAGAAAGTTCACTAGGACACTTTCTTTCTGATGGAACCTGATGGATCTCTTGGCATATGGGAGGACATTAGGGAGTTTATTGGGAATACTGATTTATCCATTGTCACCATTGACATCTACTGAGGATATACTAAGGAGTAGGAATTGAGCCATGATTCAAAAATAGAAGTTCCCTCACCTTGGGAAGATTAACTTCTGGCAGTGGTTTAGGAGATGCAGAAAAACAAATGGATATGAAAATCCAACTGATGATCAGTGCTATAGAATAAATGGAGCAAGGCAAAGGTTATAGCTTTTACACAGCCTTAGACGGGGTGGCCCAAGAAAGTTTTTCTAAAGATGACAGTTGACTACTAGAGGTCTAAAGGAAGTGAGGCCACATAGATATCGGGAAACATTTCCTGAAATATTTTATTTAATTCTAAATGTGATCTTAAGTTTTTAACGCATCAGAGACAGCAGAGCAGGAACTCAGACAGACTTGAAGTAGGATCTGTGGTCTCAAACCAACCCTCTTTCTCTCATAATGGCAGATAAGCAACATTTCTGTAAACCTCTGTATCAGTTATTGGCTGTAGAGCAACCGATATCCAAACTTAAGGGGTTAAAACAACTATGCATTTAACCTAATAAGGCTGTGCATTGCTGGATAGCTCTTCTGAGGGCAGCAGGGCTCTCTAGGTCAGCTGGGGGTCAAATGTGTGGTCTTATTGGTCATGACTGGACTCTCAGATTTGTGGAACTGCAGCAAAGAGAACTGAATTCCCAGTGTCTAGTAGTTGACCCGGACTTATTTAAAGAGCAGAGGTAAAGGTAAGAGAGACGGAGAGTCGGAGACAGAGGGAGAGAAAATGAATGAATGAATGAATGAATGAATGGAAGCAATCAAGGATACTTGAGACTCATACCTTTTCCGTCTCACTTCCACTGATTCTAATGACAAAACACGTCATAAGGCCAGATATCGGAGGTAGAGAAATGGGCACTCATTTGATGGGGGCAACCTGTCAAGCCAGATAGCAAAAGCAAGTGGATCCAGCCATTTTTTTTTGATGATTACAGCCATTTTTTCCCCCTAATAAACTACCACAACATTGTTTTTTCAGTTTGTTTGTTCAAATAGGGACAATAATATATCTGCCTCTTGGAGTTCCGACTTAAATTATATGACTTAATAATTAGTTCGTAATTTTTTTCAAAGCAAAACAAAATTAAACAGAGTACATTTGTTTACTCTCAGTTATTGTTTTAGAAGATCACTTTGGTATATGTACAGAATTCCCTTAAGTGGAACTAGTTATGCAATTACTGCCATAATTAAAAGCTCACTGGATTAAGGAAATAGTGGCATATTTACAAAAGCTTTTTCACATTTGTTTATTTAAACAGAAACAGGAGGTTAATACTAAGAGAGTTTATCATGTGCAAACAAAGAATCAGCGGACATCTCATATAAGGTTCTCAACACCTTAGAAATAATTACTAACATTTATTGATTTTAATATATTTCAACAGTATTTATATTTATTTAATGCCTCTAAATTTCTAGGCATGGTGAATGAACCGGCCATAAAGTTTTGAGCAGACTTAGCTGAGTGATCATGGAGTTTACATCTTGGCCCTTCAGGTAACTCTTGATGTTAATTAAGCTTTTTCATGAATATCATCTTGCTTGATCCTCATACTAACCATGTAATATATCATTATTAATATTTCCATTAAAGGAAACTATAGTTCTGGGAGACCTAATCCACTTCATCTTTTGTTACGTTCTTTTGCCTCTTAAAGCTGGTAAATCTTATGAATTTACATATATTATATGTTATATGTTATATTGTATATTTAAATTTGTTGAATATATACTGATATTCATGAAACATACACATATCACTTTTGTTGAAAGGGCCATCATTTACAGAGCCTGGGATCAGCTGTAAATGAAACAATTGGCAGGATTTGTGTAAAACAGAGTCAGTGACTCTTAAATTTCTATGTCCCTTGAGTGGAACTAGAACTTCAGTCCTTACCTCCCCTGCATCAGACACAAAAAGGCTATTTTATTTTCATTCACAGGAGTTGTGTGATAAGTCCTGGGAAATAGTCCAGGATCTTTGTTTTTCCTTTTTTTTTTTTTTTTTTTTTTTTTTTTTTTTTTTTTTTAGCTATCATGAAAAAGGGGGGAAGTGTAGATTTTGAGTCATTTTGTAATCTTACTCAGATGTTTTGAGACTTTGGGTGAATTACTCAGAAATCCTGTTTCCTATCTAAAAGCCAGAGAAACTAATTCACTTTGAAAATGGTTATTGCATTAGATCCTGCCAGAGACCACCCAAAGCTCTCCAATTAGAAGGATTTCTTTTCATCACTATTTCAGAACCCACCCTCATTCTCAGTGGGACCACTATCATGAAACTTTCTTTTTTTTTTTTTTTTTAAGATTTTATTTATTCATGAGAGACATAGAGAGAGAGAGGCAGAGACACAGGCAGAGGGAGAAGCAGGCTCCATGCAGGGAGCCCTATGTGGGACTTGATCCGGGTCTCCAGGATCAGGCCTTGGGCTGAAGGCAGGCGCTAAACCACTGAGGCACCCGGGCTGCCCAACTTTCTGATCACATTAACATACCTTCCCAGCCACTTATTAATCAAAGTCATGATTTTTCTTACCCCTCCAGCTGATACCAGGCAATACCATATGAAACTATAAGTGTGAACTTAGATAAAAGTGTCAGTGTAACCCTCGTGGGTAACATGAAAGTCTAGGCTACCAATTTTTATAGCTCACTTATGCCTTCTGGAGCTATTCAAGCCCAAATGCAAATTTATTACTTTCATCTAATGATGGATTTCTGCTGGGCCTACTGTTATGACTGGATGGTAAAAAACAGCACCCAGCTCAAGGAAGAGACTCTAGCTGCATGGTCTCCAGATGTCCCGATAAGCCCCCCCGCCCCGGCCTTTTTATAAGATTTTATTTATTTATGAGAGAGAGAGAGAGAGAGAGAGAGAGAGAGGCAGAGACACAGGCAGAGGGAGAAGCAGGCCCCATGCAGGAAGCCAGACGTGGGATTCGATCCTGGGACTCCAGGATCACACCCTGGGTCGAAGGTGGCGCTAAACTACTGAGCCACCCGGGCTGCCCCTGATAAGACTCTTGATCTCTACTTGGAGGTGCTTTTGAATGGCATATAGTTATCTGCTTCAAATGACATGGCCTCTATACTAGGTGCTGCAATAAAATGAACCGTGTTCCCTCAAAATTTGTATGTTCAAGCCCAAAGCTTCATTGTAACTGTATTTGTAGATAATGCCTTTAAGGGAGATCATTAAGTTTAAATGAGGTCATAAGGACAGGGTCTTAATCTAGTAGGTCTGCCATTCTTATAAGAAGAGAAGGAAGCATCAGGGATATCTCTCTCTCTTTTCCTGTTTACAGAAAAAGGCCATGTGAGGACACATCAAAGGAAGACCATGGACAAGCCAGGAAGACAGGCTTCACCAGAAGCCAACCCCGCTTACACCTTGATTTTGGACTTCCAGCCATCCAGTCGATGCTATTTAATTATGGCAGTAGACCAGATTAACACAGGTTTATTTCATGTAACTGACCTATGAAAGCCTCCCAAGAACTACTCAGAGTGTGCTTTCCTACAACATACACAATCCAGAAGTTCTGACTTAGTGTGTGGTGAGATGACCTTGAGGCAAGACAGTTGAGGCACCATAATGGAGAGGACATCCTGTGGTCATAGTGTGCCATCCTACACAGTGCCATGCACAATTTACACCAGTGGCCATTAAATGGTACTGAGTGCCCAGTAGTTATGGGCCCATGAACTAAGAAGTGGAAGTAGGAAATATGCTGCCCATTATCACTTCTAGTAACTCAGTTTAGTAATCTGTTCTTCTTGTCCTGACAACGTTAGTTTCTGTGGGTCTAGAAGCCCTGGTCCCCCAAAGAAGATAAATACAGAATGTCATCAAACTTAAAACTATATAGCGATCTGGTTATTTTAGACTCCTCAAGCCAGTAAACCCAAAGGCAAGGGAAATAGTTATCAACTGGTGGGTGTAAGTGATCCTGATTATTTCAATGAGGTAGGATTGTGACTATTTTATAGCAGGTCCAACCATAGCAGCAGAGGCTATAAACTTACCCAGAAATTATAACTATTGAAAAATCATGGAGAAACTGAGGGAATGGGGCAATTGAATCTGATAAGCGAGTGAATCTGAGATACACCAGGTACGAATTATAAGCAGATGCCGTGGGAGTCCTACCTAGGTCTCCTTGACTGGCCCAGAGCACATGTCTCACTTAAGGTGCATGATGGCTGCTATTAGCTCATGAATGTGTTCTTCTCTGGAGACCTGGCTCAAATGGTCAAAGCTTTCTATCTCTGAGGATAGCCTCAGTAGTAGGCTGCATCCATTACTAAGTGATACAGGGTGTATATGGTGAAACAATTCTGTGGTACCATCCATGCTCCAGAGCGCCCCATGACACCATTGGCTTCTTCTTAGAGCCAAGACTTCAACTAAACCCACATCTCTGTTGCCGATCTCCCTTGTCTATTCTGCTTCATTCACCTCCTTACAGCTTTTCCTGAGACAATTCCCTTAAAACAATAACTTGTACAAGAATGTCTATCTAAAAAAAAAAAAAAAAAAAAAAAAAAAGAATGTCTCAGGCTCTGCCTCTAAGGAACTTGACCTAAGATAGGTTGTAGGGAGTAATGTGTGTGGAAGTATCTCTCACCACGTAGAACTTTTATGCCAATTTACCTATGGGTCCTTTGGCACTACAACTGTGATTGCAGTTTGTGAGTTTTAGGAACAAAAAAAAAAAAAAATTAAGAGCAGTACTCCTCTACCCATGGTAAGAATGTAAGGCGATATTTGAATAAAAATAATACAAGTCTGGGCTAAAATGCTTTCCTCTGAGTCAGTTTAAAAATTATCATAGAGTTATCGTTCTTTAGAGGGTTCAAGCTAGAAGTGACTGATGCAAATCTTCCTACTTCCGCACGTAAGTTTGTGGTCTGAACACTTTATGGAGGAGGCAGTAAATACATTCAGATTTGGACACATAGTTAATCAAATTCAGCTGGATTGCAGTTTAGCTGAACATACTTCTGTGCCCAATTCTCATGGCATCGGGTGTGCCCTGCAATGGACTCAAATCAAATCCTATTTCTATACGTTATTTTGTAAACTATGAAGGTACACGTTGAAAATACCTATGGTTGAAACTACACCAACAGTGTGCAAGATTCCCTCTCTTGTTTTACACTGACTTCTAACAAGATTCCTGAATTTTCACGAGGAAATGAAGGTAGGTTCTAGGCCAGATCTATCTTTTTCCATTGCACCATTTTATCTTGCCAAGAGGGGCCAACTACCATCGTTCTTGGGATCTGCACCTGGCTAGGTGAGGTTTTTGTCTGATGTCTAGATTTGGGAGAAGGGGTGGGATTGTGATTATTTTCTGTCTTTCCTGCTTTGAATCTCACATTCTTACTTTGGAAAACTTTTTTTTTTTCCTGAGTTGTTCCTTTTGAATAATAATATCCATAACAAAGCAATAACCACAACCCCTAGGAATCCCTTTTCTATTCCAGACCTGAACAAAGTATATTGTACCCATTTTCTCACTTAATGTTCACACAGTGCTTTCAGCTGCTGGTTATCATTGCTTATGGATGAGGAAACCATCTCTTGGAGTGGTGAGGCTAACTGCGCCAGCTACAGAGTTAGTATATGTGTTAGTGAGATTGGATCCTACACAATTTGACATCAGAGTCTTCCTTTAAACCATTCACCAGCTTGAATCTCCCTGGTTATTCCTAAAATAGCTCAAAATAACTCTTAAATTGTAGTCCTTCCAAATCCCAGAACCTGTAAAGATTTTCCGTTGGACTCTCCATTCATTTTAGCAGTATTCACTATCTAATGGATCTTCCCCTTTCTTACCCACTTTTCTAATTATTCCTACTCTGTAACTTTTTTTTTAAGGCATCTAAGATGTGTAATGGACTGTGCTTGGTGCTGAATGTATGATCATGAGTAAAGTATTTTTCTTGCACTCCAGGAGTACAAACATGGGTTTCCCTGTCCATTTATGTTAGGGGTCTTGCTTTGATCTTGTCATCTGACAGACTAGAATAGGCTTAATGGGCAAAAGGTTCTGTATCATATGAGGTCAGAAGAATCCTTCTGAATCTGTGTTGTATTAACGATACTTAGCAATTTCCATAGGCCAACCACCTCAAAACTCTCAATGTCGAAGAAAACAAACCTAGTTTGAAATCAAGGTTCCTCTCCTAATGCTTCTTGCAGAAACTATGTTTGGAATGTGTAGTAGCATTTGCCATCACCCATGGATGTTATTTTTTTTTTCTTTATCACTCTGAGCTTTTGCTCATCATACTATCTCTATACTTAGAAAAACTCAATCATATCCCTACCTGAATGGACAATGTCCAGTCATGTGTTCCAATAGCATGATCGATCTATCAATCTATCAATCTATCTATAAATCTATCTATCTATCTATCTATCTTTCAGGATTTATCTTGGGGGGTTACTCTTGCTTTTTTTTAATATGATTTTTTTATCCATTCATTATCCCATTAATTTATTGTTAAATGTTTATGTGGATCGTAATGTAAGCCAGGAATTTTGATAGGAACTGGAATTTGGTGCCATGACTAGAATGAGATAAAGGTTTATGTTTGTTTTTTTGTTTATCCTTTGGGATCTTACATTCTAATTGGGAAGACAGATCACAAAATATCATCTATGCATACATATATAACAAAACTGTGGGGAGGGAGGCGCATGCGTGCATGTGCACATGCAGGTGTGTGGAACAATGAAAAGACAGACCTGAACTAGAGAATGACAGGGGTATAAGTTGAGGACATTTTCAATAAGGTGTTCAGGGAAGGCACAATGAACATACTGAACAGATACTTAAAGGAATTTACGAGAGCTGGGTAGTAAACTCATGCCCTCCCCCAAGAAATAGCCAAGCATCACCCTTCTGACAGCTCCTGGACACGGGCTGCTGGAGCAGAATCTGTCACACCCTAATGCTATCCCTGTCATTCCTTGCTTTGCCCTGTTGACTGCCTGCCAAGAGCACAAAACTACTCAGTTCCACTGTTTTGATGGGGATCCATATATTGAGAAAAGTCAAAACTGAAATTGCCATTAGTGTTTGTGCTCTACTGATGAGCCACCGTGTCCTGAGTCTGCAGCTGCCAAGATACGTTTGGATGTTGTCGCCTGCTTCTCTTTAAATAATATTATAAGGGGCCACACCAAGAGTCTTAGCAGTGTTCTCCCTCTTTTCATATTTTGGCCGAACTTTGCTTTATTTTCTTTCTTTCTATAGTACGAAAAGAACAAATTCAGTTCTTTTCTTCCAGTGTACTATGTTTTCATGGCACACAGCAGTGTCTCCTTCTTTGACTAAGTCTTGATTTCCTGAAGTCAGTGGGGAGCATAGGAGAGGAATCAGGCTCTGGGCCTCAGTGTGGTCAGCTTCCTATTAGAGTCAGCTCAACAGGTCTGTGAAAAGAAGAGTCCAGGACAACAGTCTCACTATGCAAGGGAACCTCATAGAAGTTCGTTATCTCCCTGATTATTTCTGCAAAGTTCTAAGTGTCTGGTTTTGCATTTTCTCCCTGTGAGCATTTACTACCTCCTCAAATGGCAAAGCCTTCAGTGCACTCAGAGGGTCTGTGACTTGGCTCTCACCAAGCACCACATGCTCCAATGGTTCTCCCACTGATTCATTATCAGCTTGGCCTCTGGAAGCTCTGGCCTCTCCCTGGCTCCCTGCAAATCTCGTTCTAGCCGACTGGACAAAATTGCTTCAAGCTGACTCTCTCAGGAAGAGGGAACTTTTCTTTATAAATGCAGTGGGTTTTTTTTTTTTTGTTTGTTTTTGTTTTTTTCTAAACCAATAGGCTGGAGGTGTGTGAGAACACAGGCACAGACCATCCTTGCCAGCAATTTTTGCAGTTGTTAGCAATTCTTTCATGGCCAAGTAGGGCTTCACACAATTAAAATAAACATTGATCTTTAACTTTTCCAGAAAATTAGAGCAATAAGAGCCTAATTTTATTAACCTAACATTGCTTATAGTTCCACACTCTTCAGTGTGCCAGTAATTGTGCTGCGTATCCACATGCTTTTTCTAACTTGTAAGCATGTTTGAAGTTAGGGGCTGCTACAACCCATGTTTTAGAGACATAACTCAAACAGGTTCAGTGATTTTCCAAGGCTGCAAAGCTAACACAAAGCCGAACAAGTGTTCTGTAGAATAAGTGAATTAATTTACAGGTGTGTTTTTTTTTTTTTGTTGTTCATACATGGTTATCAGTCCAACATCAGCTTTTATGTAGAATGTGTTGTCTTGGCATCTCTATACTAGTGTGGATGAGTAGAAGGGAAAACTCCTAGCTTTCATGACCACTGCACACCTCAATACTTTTTAAGTTCTATGCACTCAGCTTCAGGGTTGTGATTTTATTAAGTATCCTTTTTGATATTCTCAATATTGTGGTAAGTACAGTCTACATGAAAGTATATGGGAAATTGCTAAATTTTTAAAAAATGTCCCATCAAAAATGATCTTTAGCAGTGTAGTGCAGAAAGTATCTGTGATTTCCAGTTAATGAGTAATGAGTAATGAGGGATCCCTCTGCCACTAACACCATAGGTAGCTAATCCTTATATAAGGGACCAATAGAAGACTTTCTTCAGCCCGGGTGGGAGAACGACGATGTTGCAAATCAGAGATGGCTCTGATTAAAACACGAGATGTGGCACCCAAAACCTAAACAAGAAAACTGTCCTAGAAAGTAGGATACTGAACAGTTTTTTAAAGAAGGCAAACTTCTTAAAGTATTAATATTTCTAAAATTTCTCATACAACGGTTGCATTTGGAGTAGGTCTTGAGTAGATTCATAAGTCAATGTGAAGTTTTCCCTGCATGTAATTAGAATAGCCTTGAAATGAACAAAAGGCATCCCAGCTCAAAAAAGATTCTGTATTATTCATTTATGATGAAGAATAAAGGTGATAGTGAATGATTAATATAAGTTTTACAATACAAGAAAAAAGTGTTTTCCCTTAATCTTCCATTATTAGTTAATTTTCACCATTTTATATGAAGGAATTATCAGAACCACAATGAATATTGTTTCTACTTCTAAACAATTTTTAAAGTTTATTGTAGAATAAAATATTTATAGTTTTCCTCTTATAGCATAGGGTTGTTTATTTCAGCCACTTTTCACCCTTAGAAGATTTTATCCAGGAACTGTAATAGATAAGTGACAGGGTAAGGTCATCCTTTCTAAGTAACATAATCAAGATTCTAATACTCATATTGGGCAAAACTAGACATGCATTCACAATAACATTCATCCTTAGGTAATTTGTGTTTTTTTTATATCCACTATTCCTATTTGGTTATAATATACATTATGAAACTCACATTCCCTTATTTCCATTTATCAGCATACAATAATAATGTTTTCTTGAAATATAATGATGCGTCATTTTGCAATCATTCCTGAATTGGAAACTCTTTATTATGATTACTGGCATTATAAATAAACTTCCCAGAAACCAAGGCATAGACAATGGCTATCACTAGTGTGTGAGAATGGAAACATATCAATTATTCACTTTGCATCCACCATTTGTCTATTTAAACCTTTTGTCAGGACCCATTCTATTCCTGTTTTTGAAAATGCTCAGACTGGAGTGGCTGGCTGGCTCAGTTGGTTAAGTAACTGTCTCCAGTTCAGATCATGATCTCAGGGCCCTGGGATCAAGCCCTGTGGTGGGCACCTTGCTCAGCAGGGAATCTGCTTCTCCCTCTCACTTTGCCCCTTTCTTCTCCACCTGCTCTCTCTCTCTCTCTCTCTCTCTCTCTCAAATAATAAATAAATAAATAAATAAATAAATAAATAAATAAATAAAATCAAGAAAGAAAGAAGAAAGAAAGAAGAAAGAAAGAAAGAAAGAAAGAAAGAAAGAAAGAAAGAAAGAAAGAAAGAAAAGAAAAGAAAATGCTCAGACTTTGAGATTCTTTTTTCTATATATTTTTCATACTCGTCACCAAGTGGTACCTTCAAAATCTGAATCTTCATTGATATGTGTCTTTATATTCTACTCTGCATAAATACATTTTCTAATTACTGTTGGAACAACTATCCAGTGTTAAAAATGCCTTGGTAAGTTTTAGTGTTATTTTTTAATAGAGGACAATATTTATTGATTTATAACCCTTTATGACTGGAATCTCCTTATTAGGGAATTTCCAGGGTAATTGGTTTAACATGATTTTTTTTAAATACATTTATCAATCATTGGTAATTTTGTATTATTGAAATGGAAGAGTTTTCCCTTCTCTTTAATCTCTTAAATAGATATGTACCAGAATCTGATGATAGGGTAATGTTAATCTTTGAGTTGCCCTCATATTTCCTGAAAGCTACTGCCTCACTCAACACCTCCTAAAGCCTCCTTTATTAACTACTGATAAAATATATTATCACTACTTTTTCTCTTACCCTGTAGGCAGTGCCACCTACATAATCATAAAAACTCTCCTTAATCTTTTTTTTTTTTTTTCCCTAGAATGATTATAAGATGGAGCTTGTTGAGTGATAAGATTCTTTGGATAAGAAGAAACTATTCTGGAATTGTTAAGTGGGTAGGTAAGCCTTATATGACAATACTCCCCACATGAAGAGTCTGGTGCTAGTTATTTCTTCAATTTGGAAAGTTAGTTAGTAGAAAACTACGGTTTTGCTCTAATTAAACAAACAAGTGACACCTTAATACACAAACAAATGTCTGTGTTATTCTCTATTCTCATACCATTTTCCTGATTTTTTAAAAACAAACCTGTTGTCAGGTTTAAATTAGGTTTCTTGGTTGAAATCAGCAGTCTTAATTTGCAATTGAAATCTATCCAATTAAACAATAGATTGCCTGGAATTAATGATAATTGAACAATCTAAATTAAATGAGAGAGACTGTGGACAAGTGAAGAGGAAAATAAACATGACACACTTTAAGCTTGTAAAGTCACATATATTAACAGGACCATGGAACCATGTTTCTTGGGATGCCATTGGCCTTCGTACACTTCTATAAAAGCCTTTGTGGGACCCTGCACTGACCTAAAAAATGAGTACCTTGGCAGACATTGAAGCAAGTAGAATTGAAGTAGCAGTAAGTCCCTATCTTTGCAATGGATTTATTTTCTCTTGGTTAACAGGACATGGAGAAATATCCCAATGTTGCCATTAACCACATAAATGTGACAAGAAAGGGATTTTCCACTGCATATAATGTAATATAGCTCCATCAGAGGGTCTAAGTCTCCTTGCTCAGGCATGATGCAATAGCTCAGACTCTGAAAATAAGTACTGTGGTGAAGTTTATATTGATTAGTGGCCAGAGAGGGAGAACTGTAAACTAGTTCTTGCATAGGCTTTCCTTGGTCTTTGGGGAGCTAACTCAGAAAACTTGGCTTTTCAAAAAGGGGTCCCTGACTGGCTAGGTGAAGCCGTTCCAAGCAAAGCAAGGCATTCTGCACCAGACAAACTCCTACGGATTGCTTGCAGTGGCAGATGAATCCCTTACTCAAAAGGTGGTTCAGATGAGCACTGGGTGTTATGCTATATGTGTTGGCAAATTGAACTCCAATAAAAAAAAAAAAAAAAAAGTTGGTTCAGAGACACTGACGATGCCACAAACACATCAAAAGAGGGTATGGGTTTATTACCCAACTGATTGAGGTCCCTGGGAGGAGCACGGAGGCCCCTCAAACAGGTAAAAAATGAGACTGGCCTAAAAGGTTTTATTGTGGTTAGGTGGTGGGGCTGGATTGGGGACTCTTTCTGGTGTAAGCGGGGACTTGCATGATTTGCCGAAATAGCACCCAGGACTTCTAATCAGTTTGACCAGATACAGGACACGGGGCAAACAGGCTTAAAAGTTGCCAGCAGTCAAACATTCACCTTAAGAAAAAAAAAAAACAAAAAAAAACAAAAAAACAAAAAACAAAAAAAACAGATGGAGACAGACGCTTCATTACAGAGACTGAGTGTTGAGATGAGCAAAGTCAAAATGATCATTCCTCCAATTCTGCTCGTGCTCCTCCAGTCTGAGCTGAGTTACTGAGACATTTCACTCTAGTTGGTCCATTACTTCAATGCATCAAATTGAGGTGAATAGAGTTCTTAGTAAAAGTCCAGGTGTCCCAAATCGTGTTGCTCTTCCTCACCCGGACACAACTGTCCCATTTGGTTCTTATTCCCTTATTTTCTCTGAATCCAGACCCATGGCATGGTATCCATATTGCAAGCATATTATGGCAAATGAAACCTGGCGAGATCCAGGAATCAGGGCCTGCTGTTTAGACCTTTCTGTTCTTTCAGAACCCTCATGTGTAATATCCATTCAGCTTTAGTATCTCTACTCTCCCCCCATACCTTTGTCTTTGGTAAAGACATCCCACTCCCTCCAAATGAAAAGAGAAACCTGTTGACCAGGGCATCTCTGTCCTTAATAGCAAAGAGGAGGATTTGAATATTAAGGTTCCTTATATTTTGATGTTCCACCCTCTCAATCTTCTACCTCAATTGTATTTTCCTTTCCCTTATTGCAGTTGCCTTCTCTATGATGAATATCTCCCAAATAAGTGTATCACTTCCAAATTCCCTGCAAATATAGAATGCCTAATTTGTCTATCCAAGCATTTCACAAATAGGGGTCATACAAACTCTAAGTTCAAAACAGAACTCACTTATCATCTACTCCAAAACTGCTGTTTCTCCTCAATTCCGTCTCAATAAATATAGCCAACATCCTCATAATTCCCCAAGCCGAAGACTTAGCTGCCTTGCCCTTATGCATCCTATATCAAAAGAATTCCAAGTATATGGAGTCTAGCTTCCAAATATTATTGGAACCTATCTAGTTATCTCAAAATTCATGGCTACTTCAGTAGGTTAGGTGTCTAATACTCTTTTCCAGAATTATCTCAATCAACCACTAATGGGTGCCCCTGTCTCAATTCTTCTTTGGTCCAAGCCATTTGGGCCCTAAATGAAATGACACATATTTTTATAAAGAAAGGGAGGTTTGGAGACACAGAAATAAGGACACACAGAGGGAAGGAAGTCATGTGTGGACAGATGAAGAAGTTGGTATGATAGACCTACAAACCAGGAACACCAATAATTGTTGACAAGCATCTAGGAAGAGGCAAGGGATACTTCCCTTCACGTTTCCAAGAGGCATGACCCTCCTCACACCTTTAATTCATACTTCTAGCCTCCAGTACCAATAGAAGAAATTTCCGTTATTTTAAGGCACCCAGTTTGTGTCACTTTGCTATGGCAGCCCTAGAAATAAATATGTTTAGTTGGCATCATCTGGTTCTTGCTTATTCCCATAGCTAAACTGTCATCATTCCTTTACACACATTCTCCTGGTCTGTCCTGTATATAAATACACATTTTATTACTCATGTTTAATAACCTCTATTATTGATATATTCTTCCCATTTTATATTCTATTTTATTTGCCTGTGTTGCCTCTATATCTGTCATATGTGGTTGCAATGGCAAAATGCCACATGTTTGTTGGTTGAAACAACAGAGATTTACTCTATTGTAGTTCTGGAGACCAGAATTTTATCAGTTCCACTGGACTGTAGTCAAGGTGTCAACAGGGGGACACTGGGGGAATTTACAAAAGGGAGAATTTCTTCTCGGCCTCTTCCACCTTATCGTTATTGTTGGTGTTACTTTGCTTGTGGCTCCATTGCGCCAATCTATGACTCCACCTTCACATGGCCTCTTCCTCTTCTTTATGTGTGTCATCTCCCTCGCCTTTCCCTTATAAGGACACAGTGTGACAGTATTTAGGACCCAACCATATAATCTAGGAAGATCTCATCTCATTATCTTTAATTTAGGGATGCCTGGGTGACTCAGCAGTTGAGCACCTGCCTTTGGCCCAGGGCGTGATCCCAGTTCAGAGATTGGGTCCTACATCTGGTTCCCTGTGAGGGGCCTGCTTCTCCCTCTGCCTGTGTCTCTGACTCTCTCTGTGTCTCTCATGAATTAATAAAATCTTTAATATATATATATATATATATATATATATATATATATATATATATATTTAATTTAATCCCATCTTGCAAACTTTATCAAAATTAAGGTAACATCCACACAGGTTCCAGGGATCAGAACCTGATATCTTTAGTGGGCATTATTCAGACCACATTCTCTATCATTCTTGATTCTATTTCTCTTCTTTCCCAGGTGCAAGCATTTTGCCCTCCACAGAACATTGGAAAATGTCTGGAGAAATTTTTGATTTTTATAATGGTAATATACTGGTGGCTGGTGTGAAAAAGTCAGTGATTCTGTTAAATACAGTACAATACATAGGACAGAACCCCAATCCACTCTTACCAACAATGAGTTATATAATCCAGATGGAAATAGTGCTAAAGTGGAGAAATCCTACCACTAATTCAAATTGTATTTCATACTATTTACTCATAATATCCTCCAGAGGTCCTCCTTTGCACACCAAGATTGATTTAGATGTCCGTGATTAATATTTCTTAGCATCTTGTGATTTACAGAATTATATTGTGATTGCCTTTTAAAATGTCCATGTCCTCAACTAGGCTATTACGTTCACAGGCCATGTAAATACATATTCTCACCCTTGTATTAACTCTCCCTACCAGGATCCCCACATAGAAGAGACGATCAATCAATATTTAAATGGATGAATGATAAATTAATTACAAAACATTGAATTCAGAGCTTCAAAAAATGGGAATTATGAATGGCATTTGTCTCAATTTCTTGGACAACTTAGACTTCAATGCACTGAACCATATCTTCAAGGGTGATAATTGGCATTATGGATTTCATAAATTCACATATTCTAGGACACCTCAAATCCAAATACCCAATCTTATTCACTTGATTCTATTTCATTAGCTCTATTATTGTGTCCATGTAGCCTAAAGTTCATCAGCTCGAGCGACCAGTCCGAATCCCATTCTCCTTTGATCAGCTTCATTTGATTTTGAGAAAGTCAACCTCTTTGAAACTCAATTTTAACCTTAGTAAAACAGAAATCTCTCTGGATGATTTCTAGTTATGTCACTTTATCACTATAAAACATTAGTAGATGTTATTGTTATTTAGGAGAAAATTGATATGATATGTTAGAGATTATGATATGTACTTTGTCTCAGGTCCCTCATTCATAACAATAGGAGACAACATCTAAAGTTCCTTACTCTTTCTTTTCTTTTTAAGATTATTTATTTATTTATTTATTTATTTATTATTTATTTATTTATGAGAGAGAGAAAGAGAGAGAGGGAGAGAGAGGTAGAGACACAGGCAGAGGGAGAGGAAGGCTCCCTGCAAAGAGCCCAATGTGGCTTGACCCTGGGATCAGGTCCTGAGCTGAAGGCAGATGCTTAACTGCTGAGCCACCCAGGGGTCCCATAAAGTTCATTACTCTTTCTATGAAGATATTGTAACACCTAAACATGAAACAAATAATCAGGAACTCAAGCTAAATAATTGTAAGAGTTTGGTATAGGGATTATTTCTAAAACATGAACAGTTTTGGAGGAAATCAATACAAGAGGGTGGTGGTGGTGAAGTGTCTCAGGGTTAGCAATAGGAATGAGCTATTTCATTACTGAAGGTCTAGAGAAATAATGGAAAGAGTAGTTAATACAAGCTGGAAAGAGATCAGCATGGAACAGAATTCCTGAATCTGGCCATAAAGAAATGGATCAGTCACCCCATGGTAAACTGGCAGGAAGGAAATAGGGAAATAAATGTTCTGATCTTATTTTCCTCCTGCTTTCTAAAATCATATATATCTCTATTTATCTCTGTATTATCTATCTATCTATCTATCTATCTATCTATCTATCTATCATCTTCTATCTATATCTCCCTTTGGTGTAACTCAACCTAACCAAAGGGCAATGGAGTCCACTGATGCTGTCCACAAAATTCAAACTCCAAGTCACAAAAAAAGTAGCTAGCAAATAGAAAATACCTAGTACAGGTTCTGATGGGATTCATTCTCATGAAACTTTAATATTATGTAGGAGTTTGGGAAGAAGAAAATGTCAGAAAAATACTAATTACTTCTCACAGGTTACAGCGTTTAGACAAACAAAGTTATTTCAAAGTATGTCTACACAGATACAGATGGAAGGAGTTTAATTGGCAACTGCTTATTTTCTTGTCAGAGTAAGTTCTAACTTCACACTTCTGGTTACTTTTTTAATATGGGGTCTTACTAATCAGGAGAAAAAACAGACTATTTAATCTTAGCTTCAGTGAAAGATGAATAATTTGCTGCATTCATCTAAAACAGGTTTTGGTTGATGAATTATTCTCATTTGTGATTTTTTTTTCCTGGTAACCAATAACAGTTACTCATTTCTGATATGAAAACATCACAGTCTTCTTGAGTAATGAGAAATAGATACCTATCCACATTTTGTTCTAATTATTTTAAGAGTTTCAGTGGATGTTCTGGGAAATATAACAGTGATTCAAAGTAAACTTCTAGAGATGAGAATTATGATGTCTGAGATAAAACAAATAAAAGGCATTGTGTAAAAACCAGAGCAGATTAGATATCTAGAGTAAAAAAGTTAACAAACATGAAGGCACAGCAAAACAATTATCCAGAGAGTAAAAAGGACAAAAACAAAGCAAAACAGAAAACAAAATCAAGAAAAACAGACCATTGATGAGAAGTAGAACAGTTTCAAGTGGTCCAACATATATGTAACTGGAGAGGAAGGACAGGAAAAAAAATATTGTGGGACAAACTTCTAACTTGATGAAAAGTATAAATCTATAGACACAGAAAGCTCAACAAAGAGATATGGAGAAAACTGCTCTTAAGACACAATGTCATCAAACTTCTCAAGACCAGTAATATTGTGAAATTTTAAGTGGAACTGGAGGAAAAAGATATGGTACCTCAAGGATAAGGATGATTGCAAATTTCTGTCTGGAAACAATGCAGGTGAAAAGAAAAGGAAGAAACATCTTTCAAAAATGAAAAATAATGAAAGAAACTGTCAATCTAGAATTTGATACCCGTAGAAATCTGTTTCAAAAACAAAGATGAAATAAAGACTCTTTCACATACACAAGTTCTTCTGCACTGCAGCAAGTTTTAAAGAAAGTCTTCCAGGAAAAGGAAAATTATACCTGGAAATTTGTAACTATGCAAAGAATAAAAAGCAAAGGAAATAAAAGCCATGGACAAATATATAGTACATTTTTGTTATTTAAATATATTTAAAGGATAATCAACAGTGTAAACCAAAATAAAAACAATGTAGTGCTAAAAAATAAAAATATATACGTAATAAAAGAAATGAAACATAGAAATATAAGAAAAGTAGTAAGGTATATTTGAAGAAGTAAAGTGCATGACTACACAGAGGCCAAGAAAAGAGTAATAGAAATATATTATTGAAAATCTAATACTTTAATGAAGTAGTATAGTATCACTGGAAGGTAGTCTCTGATAATATGCAATCTGTGTTAAAAATGCATGCTATAAAATTCAAAAAATGGGAATTAGGACTTTTTTAATCATAGGGGAGGAGATTTCCTGAAAGCTCTTGTTTCCTGCCCTGTCCCCCATCTCAGAGCTCAGGGAATTGGGAGGGCTAGGGGCTGCATCAGAACCCTGAGTTTAAATGTCAGCTATGGTTCCAACTTGGAGGCAATGCTTCCTGGTCCCCATTTGTATAGTAAGCATGTGTGTTAAGTTTTTTAATTTTAATTTTTTACCTAACAAAGCCAAGATCCTCTCCCCATGACCTTCCTCTCTTGTTCTATGGAAGCTCCTACAGACAGTGAATGCCCTACTATCTTCTCAAGGCCCAGAAAAGTCTAGCCTCCCATGCCTCAAACCAGTAGTCCCAACACCAGGCAGAAACAGGGGAAAGATTAGATGGGAAGGGGGGTTTACTTATGTTTTGTTTCAAAACAAACAAAAAACCCACAATCACATTTTCTTTACAAAAAAAAAAGAAAGAAAGAAAGAAAGAAAGAAAGAAAGAAAGAAAGAAAGAAAGAAAAAAAAAAAAAAACGAAGATACCAGCCTTTGAACTATTAAATCTATTTCATTTTTCACATCTGTTAAATCTGTTATATTGCTCATATGAAATCTGTTATATAGCTCAAGAGTTAAAGTAAGCTCAAAGGAAAGGCTGATAGCAGACAACCAACAGAAGACAGGCATCTAAATACCATAGTGAGTTAACAAACAGATTGAGATGTAAAACATCCAGAAGTGCACAGTTTTTTCACATGCAAAGTTTGATTTAGCATCATTGAGCACACATAGAATCTGTAAAGTCCAATGCAAAATGAGTAGATTTCTTGTGCTCTAACATTAAAAACCAATTGCTAAAAGGTTTACCCTCAAAAAAAGGCTTATTTATGGGGAGACACTTCTTCAGAAGATAAGTATAAGAAGTATAAAGAGGAAATTAAACAAAATTACCACCATATACTACAAAGACATATTGAAAAGCAAAACATGGTCCAAAGAAAAAGCTCCACTGAAGCCAGGGGAACATTTAAACTAGAATGTAGAACTAGTCCCCTGCTCTAAGGTCAACAATTTGAATAAGCAAAAACAAAAAACAAAAAACAAAAACCTTGCCCAGTGCTAGGGTTTATGAGGTATGATATATCATGGTAAGTGAAGTAACAGGTATAATGACAAGCCCATAGAAAGATAATTAACATCATTGGTCATTACAAATACAAAATACAACCAAAATTTGATCCTACTGATCTATTAGAATGGCTAAAATAAAAAAGACTCACCACACCAACTGTTGGAGAGGATGTAGAAAAATTGGAACTACCATACACTGTGACTCCTATTTAGTTTTTGACACAATCATACCTAATAGTTAATGAAAACATTTAATAGTTCAAAATATTATTTGAAAAGATAAAAATAATGTCAGATATTATTTCCTTCTACTTTCCTTATTTGCAAGATAAGCACTCAATAGGACACTATACTTGGGAAGTTCTTAAGAAATTGTAATAGTCACATAGACAAGTGACTTGCTCAGGGTTATACAACCAATTAGATGTGCATTAAGGTGTTCAAAGTCATCTAACTATTAGGTCCAGGCTTATTTCCACTATTCCTGTTGTTTCACTTGATGCTGTCTTTGCAGTTTAACAGATGATTATTTTAACAATTTTATTGAAGAATAATATACATTAAAAAGTACCAATTTCTAGGACATAATTTGATAACTTTAGCATATGTATAACCTATGATATCATCACAATCAAGAAAATAAACATCTATAACTCCCAAAAGTTTCTGCATGTCTATTGGTGGTCACTTTTTTTTGTCACTGTAGGTCTTATTTCCTGGATTTTTACCTACACAAATCATATAGAATGCACTTCTTTCCTTTTTTTTTTTCTAAATTTCAGTTGGCATAATAATTTTGAGATTAATTCATGTTGTTGTGTGTATCAACCATCCAATCATTGTGTCTATCCACAGCCAAAGCAGTTTCATGGATACATTACTAGTTTATACTTGTAGGGTATTCCTCTCTGGCACAAGTGACTCTCCTGCAAATGTATCCTTTCTCAGGTGTATGTGTGTGTGTGTGTGTGTGTGTGAGATGCAGCTCTGACCTGAAGAGGGGCCTAATGAAATATATGAGGAATGAGATTTTTATGAAAGTAATTCATTTGGGTAATGAAAGGATGTCTTTCTTAGAGCTTATGGCAAAACACTTTGAGATATTAAGTATATTGTGAGAGGGCACATAAAATTAAAACAGAGACATAAAACAGATTACAACAATGGCCTAAATGGAATGAGAATAGAAAAAAAAAAAGTATCTTAAAATTTGAAATGTGTTGCGCTGTGTGTATCACATGATTCTAAGACAATTAGAATTGCATATTACACTGGAGGTATCTTTTTTTTTTTTTAATACAACTGCCTACAATAGATCATTCTGAAATATTATGAACCATATATTTCCTTTCCAAACCTGCCTATCTATTAAGGCCACAAGTAATGAAATTGAAAACCTACATATGAGGAAACCTTTTAATTATACAGAGTAATACAAACACTAAACCAGAGAATGGATTTAAAAATACATTTAGAAAATAATGTGTGCTACCTTTTTGAAGTGAACTCTGAAGCTGTGCAATTCCTTGGTAGAAGTCCTCTCTCATTGGTTTAGTTGGTGTTAATTGAATTTTAATTTTTCTTTTTTAAGGCTGATGTTCTTTTGCTGAAAATAATTCTTATAAGCTTTGCAAGTACACTTTCCTGTCTATATTATATTTGCCAGTAGCTATTTATTCTATATGAGCTAGGCACTGCAGAACAGAAATGATATATCAGTTTCCAATTTTATGACTGATATCTATTCTTTTTGAGAGAAAGTTGGTGGATTTGTGTTGCATTTTGACTCTAATAACTAGAAAATACAAAAAAAAAGTATTTTGAGAAGTTAAACAGAACCCCTAGCAACTTGGGAAAAATATATTCAGTAAGAAATATAAACAGGAAAGTATTTGTGAATATACACTAATAACTGCATATGCACACTCATTAAAAATTATAGACATTTAAAAAATTATAGACATTTAGAAATGAATATATTGCTCCAAAACACATTTCCTTCATAGGCAAAATTCTATGTTCTTGTTCAGCTGCATTTTAAAAACTCTGACATTCTCCTTGTCAACCTTGAAACTGAGTTACAAAATCTATATAAGTAAATCTACCACCAGAGAAACATAAATGGCTATATGTAACTATAAAACAGCAACAAAAAATTATTTTAACAAATTCTCCTAAATGTATAACTTATAACAAAGGAAAGTATGAAGATTGAAGGGAGGATGGGACTGCAGACAACTGAAAAGCAGAGATCCCAAGACCTTGGTTAGACACAGATTTCCCCAAAAGTAAATTACAGAACCTTGAAATATCCATTTAACAATATATTTTTTAAAGATTTTATTTATTTATTCATGAGAGACACAGAGAGAGAGGGGCAGAGACACAGGCAGAGGGAGAAGCAGGCTCCATGCAGGGAGCCCGACGTGGGACTCGATCCTGGGTCTCCAGGATCAGGCCCTGAGCCGAAGGCAGGCACTCAACCACTGAGCCACCCAGGGGACCCAACAATATCCTGATTAAGTATATGAAAACTACAGATGTGAGTGGGCCATGAACCAAGAACACTATATTTTAAAAAGAAAACTGAGTCACACACCACTGAATAAAAGGAGAGTGCAATTTAGAGAAGGGGGTGCACAGATATGCAATGTTACTCTTTTAATATTTAATCCTCTCTTCATTAGAAGTCTGCCTATGTTAAGATACAGGAGGAATGATAAGCTTTAACATATATCTATGAACTACATGGAGCAAAATTATTCAGATATCAGTCAATAGGCAGCCCAGGATTATGATCACTAGGAGCTGATGATAAAAAGGAAAATGAGACCTATAAGCCCCAGTTCACTGATGAAAATGAGTTTCTAGGCTTCAGCACAGGGAAGAGAACCTAATCATTTCCCAGTGGTCTTGCTGAGAAGAGACAGAGTGTAGAATTTAGAAAGCATGATAGCTCAAAGTTGAGTAGCAAACGCTGCAGAGGAGCTTTCCAGATTGTTCCGGAGACGTGCAATAGTGGTCCCCTTGAATTCTAAACAGGGCATTTTTCTGCACATGTGTGTGAGGTACTCAAGACTCAAGAAAACAGCACAAGGGATAAATGGAAAAATTCACAGCATACATACAGCCAGAAGTTCATGTTTCAACTAGCCAGAGTGGAAAGACTTCTGAATGCAGAGAGCAATGTGCATAGTCCTCAGAAGAGTACTACCCTCATGGTAAAGTCATGGCTGCTCTGAGTTACGCTAACTAAATTCAAAGTCAGATTTAAAAGGTTTAAAGTGAACCCAAGTAATGTGGAGCAAATAGATAAACAAAGAAGAATAATATTTAAAGAAATATAACAAAACCCAGAAAACAATTCTAAGAAGCAAGAAAATATAGCAGATCTAAAATGACAAAGATAAAGAGAGCTGCTGACCAGCACATTAAAATATTTATGATAAATATTTTCCATAAAGACATAATAAAGAAAACTACCCAAATGAAACAATGAGAGAAAAAAAAAAAAACTGAACAAGTTCTCAGGAAGCAGATGAAAATGTAAATATATCAATTAACCAAGTAACCATGAATAAAGTAAGTAGACTCAAGAGAGGTTCTCCTCAAGAGAGGAACTGGGGTGGATGCTGTGAAGTGTTGGTGTAGCTGGGAATGTCCTGGTGACATGAACTCTGAACAACTTAAACATGGAGCCCTGGAATGAATAAACTTTTGAGAAAGATATATAACTGTTTTTTTTTCTTTTTCTGTAGTGCACACATTGCAACTCACATTTAAATCAAGTATTTCTGCACCCAGATTGTCTTACTCACAGCTAGTATCAGATTTGATTCAGATGGGAACTCTGCATTTAGAGATAGATGGGCATGCCCATCTACCTCAAAGTTTCTTCCATGTTCCTTCTGCTAATTTATGTCATGTAAAATATTCTATTCTACTCAGCTTCTATAGGAGAGGGGATCAAGAGAACTACAGAACGAAGAATAAGTGGTGTAAACACCGGCAAATTAACAATTAAGAGGTGGAGAAAAAGGCTGGTAAGAGGAACTATTATATAAGTTAAATTCCTTACTTTTAATAGCTGAGCCTCAAAATAATAAATGATAACTATATATTAACTTACTTCTGTAATATTTTGCTTATGTCATTTTTGGTTTTATTTCAGAAGCCTATTTTATAGGATGATTACCTGATATGATGAAAATATGCTTCCTAGTGCATCAATAGTTCTCTGTATCCTTTGCTTTTTTGTCTCATTTGCTGAAATCAAATACAATGGCTTTAAATGACATGCTGTACCTAGCAAAATCACTTTAAACACATAGGCATACATATAAGTCTGTATGCATGTAAAACTATATAAAAACTATCAATTCATCCTTCTATTCCTTCTCCCATTTTCACATCCACATAGAAAAAAAAAATTTGGTTAGATCTTTACAATACTAACTGTGCAGAACTGTTTACGTTCTTTTTATAATCTCACGTTATTGCTTAATTTTTTAAGATAATTGGCGTGCGTCATTTTTATTTGAAAAGAGTTTATAGTCTAAAATGTCATTTAAGATTTATCCAGATTCTCTGGGAATAAATTGTAAGTCTATAAATTTTCTGACAATAAAATTAATTTAGAAAGATTTTATATTTTTGTAATAAAAATAATGTGAATCAGAATATATCTAAAAAAGAATATGTCTAAATAGCATTTTATACCTCTCGATTTAATTTCTTTGGTTTTATCTAAATGAAATATAATAAACAGAAAAAGTAAACACAATGCATAAACATGTTCATTTTTAAAAGTAAAAGGTTAGAATACAATAAATTATTTGGCAATAAGTTGACGGTTAAACAAATGATGAACCATTAACTGAATGGAATATAATCCAATCATATTATATATGAATTGTATGAACCAACATGAAAATGCTGGATAGAATTTTAGAGAGAAATCAGGAAATAAAATTTTATACACCAAATGTTCACAACCATATAAACATGCCAGGATTACTAGATGAGAACACATCAAAACAACCATATTCTTGGGATGATTTCGGGTTGTTTCTACTTTTAAATCTTTTTTTTTTTTTTTTGTATTTTAAAAATTTATTCTCATAGTCATTATTTCTTTTGCCATAAGAGCAAATATAAAGTATTTTAAAAGCAAGTATGTATATATAAAAATGAGGAGTTAATTATATATTTCTTCAGAAAATATCTACTGATCACTTTACAAGTTAGTTCGTTATCTCCTTGAAAGGCAGATAAGAAGAGACCTAGAGGATATGAGGAATGAGGCAAGTCAATTTTGATACAAGAGAGAAGAAACACTTTACAATAAGCCCTTTTACCCCTTCAAGAGCTTTAGCTCTTTGCCCCTTATAAACTTATTTAGCAGGGTTTTAAGTAGATCTAGCCCAGTCCTTAGACACTCTGCATGAATTCTCCTGCGTCACCACGCCAGGGTCTTTGGCACCGTATGCCTCTTACAGAGTCTGGACTATAGACTTAGTATGAGTTCCTTTTAGAACCTAGTCCTATCCCTTTTTGTTTCCTCATTTTTTTTTTTTTTTTTTCTTTAGGATCTCAGTAACTTCATCAGATTGAATCCTCCTTATTGTCCTACCAATCCTGGGCTTTCTACAATGACAAGAGTACTTACGGAATAGCCCTAATTCCATCAGTGCCTAGTCCTACCTTATTGACGCTAGTTCTGACCATTGTTGGACTAGATCATGCTGTTCTCTTACAGGATCTACTTCATCCTGATGTTCAAAATTGACATCTAACAGGGATGACCGAATGGACCAGAAAGTGGTCATTCAGACTCTAGGCAACTTAAAAGTTCTTACCAATAATGGAACAGAAACTTCTAGCAATTAATGGTGTTTAAACTAATGTAAGTATCTGAAGCTCAGAATGTGAGTGTGTGTGTGTGTGTGTGTGTGTGTGTGAGAGAGAGAGAGAGAGAGAGACAGAGACAGAGAGAGAAACAGAGAGACAGAGACGGAGAAACAGAGACAGAGACAGACAAGAGAGAAGTGTTAACACCATTAGAACTCCCTGTGAGATGAACCAGCTCGGTAGTTCTCAACAGCCCTGTTGTGATGGATTAGTTGCCTATAATCAATTGACGAGGTGTTGTGTGTAACACGATTTTGCATGATATAGTTTTGCATTAATTAGAGTAGATAATGAAAGTGCATTATTGTCATTTTCATTTCTTTGAATTCCTTTATTTGAGAGAGAAGCAGGAAAGCTTTCAGCACCAGAATTTTAGCATTTAGGTATAAATATGTTGTGATGAGCATGTGAAAGGCTTTGATTAGGAGGGCTGCTGACAAATTAACACTGAGAATGAGATATATTCATGGCTTCTTTTTCTACTGAGGATAAAACTAACTCTCAGAAAGGAAAAGTGACATTTCTAAGGTCACATAGCAAGTTGGCTTCTGATTTTTTTCCTTCCAGATCTTTGAATTCTCTCTACCTTCATAGAACATTATTGATATCCAAGGCGGAGCATTTAGTCTAGGGGTAGGAAACTCAAACCTATGGCTATCCCCGGGTCAGGGGTCTGGACCTCTATTTCTATACAATTATTAAGGGGCTATACCTAAATTGCATTGAAGCAAGAAAACCACTGCTCTCTTCTAGTGGCTTTCATTTGCTCTTGCCTTGTCATTTTCAGCTCCCACTAACTTTTCCAGATGCTGCAAAAATGAAAAAAAAGTGCAAAATGGCTCATATTAATGATGTGCCATATGCACTTTTCAACTACTTTTAATAACATTCTTTGGAAACACAGACTTCATCTTCAGACAGTGAACAATAGGAAGTTGTGAAATCCCTAAGTTAATGTTGTAATATATTTTTCACAAATCACGTCAAAAAATTCTCAACATCTGATTAGCTTAAATATTTAATTAGTTCTGAAAATGTGATGGAGAAAAATAGTTAACACATGGAATTTGCTGACAGATAATCTGTTATCTACAGAATTTTTACTGATGTCCCTGAAGCTACTGTGATGATGAACTATTTCCCAAATCTAAAGTCTATACGGCTTCTCAAGAGCAGATGGCAAGAGAGTGCCTCAGTTAAGACAATTTCTGGCAATCCAGTAGCATTTATTTAAAATGTAGTCATTGTTTATGGGGCTGCTGCAGCATTTTTGGATTTTAAACAAGATTAAGAAATACGCTAATTTCAGTAGATTGCTAATGTGGCTTGCTGTGTCAGGCACATTGTGTATGCTTTTTTTAATTACTTAATACCAAATATAAAGTAATAAAGTTTATAGAAGAAAGGTGTTTTCTATATCTTGTGTGCTAGTAGCCATTAAGCAAGTTTACCTGTCTGAGCTTCCTTTGACTCATCTCTACATGGGTAGGATTTAAAGGAAATTAGGATTTTTCCAATAAAAAAATGTGTATTAGTGAAAAGAGGGCTATATATATATTTTTTTTTTTCATTTTGTGGAGAGAAAATACCACATTTTTACATAATTGAAATACAGAGAGTATAAATTTCCAAGTATGTGTTTATGAAATATATTTAACTGTGTGAGGTGAGTCCATAAGTGAGATCAATGGCCTAATGTGACACCTTGTGTCAATAGGTTTCTGCTAAGAATAGTCCTCCACAGAGACTGAGTTTTTATCTCTACTATAGAGGGCTAAATAGATGAATTAAGGGGTAAGGGAGTTCCTTCTTGGCACTTGGAGAAAGGCTAGTTATGACTGTTGGTAGAAAGATTTCCTACAGGTAGTGTGACTATGAAGAGTAATAGGCAGCCAATGAGATTTC
The DNA here is from genome assembly GCF_011100685.1 of Canis lupus familiaris. Taxonomy (NCBI): domain Eukaryota; kingdom Metazoa; phylum Chordata; class Mammalia; order Carnivora; family Canidae; genus Canis; species Canis lupus. The sequence continues at coordinate 86,170,795 of NC_049226.1, read as the reverse complement.
CTGCTGGAAATGACACATTGAAGAGTCTACCTTGGCATTTCTTGGTGGAAAACAAGAGTGAGATGAAATACCATTGTTTAACTTTTACTATGTCCTGTACACTATGCTTGACACAACCATATACTTCATTTTTCAAACTACTGTCATGTAATAACAATAAAACAAATAAGGAATAGTTTTAAGCATCTTTTCTTCCAGGCCCTATTATAAGAAATTATATGCTTCATACTTCCAACAGTTCTGTGGGATAACCGAATTTAAAGGTGAGGAAAGGGCATCAATTTTAAAAGTTTTACCAAGCATATAGATTTTTGTGACAAACCAGAATTTTACTTCTGAGTATGAGCTCTTAACCCAAGCTATAATACCTCTTCAGTAACCAATATAATCTCCCTTTTATATTAGTTGTACTGAAGTTCATGAAAGTTAAGCAATGTACCCAACATCACACAACTCAGATGTAGAATAGTTAGGATTTGACCTCAAAATGGTCAGCCCTCAGCTCTGCTCCCTTCCCCTTGTGAACCTTGAATGGGTCTCCACAGCCTGCTTCATAAGGATATACTTTTTTTTTCATAAGGATATTCTGAAGGAGAAAAGCATTTCACCAATTTTTAAAGGCTTTGGCCTACTTTTCTAAACTTATGACTTCATTGCTGCCTCAAATACCATACCTTGACCACCAACTTACTCATATTCCAAGAAATTAGATCTCACCCATGGCACTTCCTCCCTAGGAGACTCTTCTTGACTTTTATTTCAATGCCCAACGTTTTTGTCTGTCTTTTCTAATTACCTCAGTTTTATCTTCCTTTCTTTAACAATTGCCGTTTACCTAAGACCATTACTCAGGAGGCTAACGAACCATTTATTATGGAATTTTGTACCTTACCACCATATGTTTATGCCTATCCTTGTAATTTAATTCAACTATGAATAAAAACAGAAATGCTTTGTCTACATTAAGATGGAAATTATTCAAAGTACTCTAACTGGCAGATTCAAAAGGGTCATTCAGTCTCTTTTTGAAGTTCTTTTTTTAGTATGGTCATGGTGCTTGGGAGGCCAGTATTCTTTCTTAGGGATCATAAATATTGCTAGTACTCAAAAACAGTCTTCTGACTTTAAGGAATCAGCAACCTTAGAGAAGATCATATGAATTCACCTTCAGAAAGAGCCTTCTTCCCACCCCCAACGCCCAGCCCTTTGTAAAACGAAATGCCCTTGTTTGTAAATCCTTGGACGCTTAAGAATAAAACCCCTCCCTCTAAAAGAAAGAAAGAAAGAAAGAAAGAAAGAAAGAAAGAAAGAAAGAAAGAAAGAGAAAGAAAGAGAAAAGAAAGAAAGAAAGAAAGAAAGAAAGAAAGAAAGAAAGAAAGAAAAGAAAAAGAAAGAAAGAAAGAAGAAAGAAGAAAGAAAGAGAGAGAAAGAAAGAAAGAAAGGAAAGAAAGAAAGAAAGAAAGAAAGAAAGAAAGAAAGCAAGCAAGCAAGCAAGCCTTCTTAGCCTCTTAGCTAGCTTGGGGATATGCAATCAAGCAAGAATCAGATTTGACCTAGACACATACACACACACAACAACACACACAGGCCTAAAAGAATTTGTTTAAAATATATAAAACACATATTGTTCATCATCCTTTTCATTTAACAATACATAAAGCACTTCTATTTCTCAACATGGTTCTAAACAGCTAAAATTCTAATGGTTTCAAAAAGAAAAAAAAGATCTTATAAATATTGAGGCATGAGGACCAGTGTATTCTCTGAAGCCAGAAGTCTGAACTTCCAAAAAAAAAAAGTGCTTTAATTTTTCTTTTACAGTTAGACGTATATGTGAATGTTTTTCAGTGATCTAAATCCAACATGTTCACACACACACACACACACACACACTTCACATATTTATCGGTTGAAATTACCAGTGACAGAAGAAGATTGCTTCTCTACCCCAAGATACCCATTTTGACCATTGGTTTCTCAAAATGTACTCCTGGAGATTGAGAATACAAGCCCACATATCCAGCACTGTTAACTGGGCTTTCTCCGGTTCCCATCCATTCTTTTGACATCTTTAGTGGGACAGCATTAACGGACTTTTATGTAGTTGGAACTGATCAATACTTTTGTACAGAGACAAGGTGTTGCTCTGTGGATGGCTCTAATTTGTGCTATGTAGTCTTCTAAAAGACACTGTCACTTTTTCCATCAGATAGTTTGGCATGGGTCAGGAAGCATTGATCAAATTCCATATAAATGATCAAGAAAAGTAATATTGATATAATGGATGAAACATTATATATATATATATACCGAAGCATACATATTATACAAATTATTGTTTTCACAAGATCTTGACGTCATATTATTTGTGAGTACAATATATATGTTTTTGTGTGTGAAGGTAGAAGGGATCAGAAAGCTAGTCAAGTAATCCTTTATTCATATGAACAGTTAGAAGGAAACAATAAAATTATGTGTTTCCTTGGACCACTCTATTCTTGGTTTTCCAGAGATAAAGCGAATTAGGGAAATAGAGGCAGTTTAATAAATACGCTTTTGCCAGGTTTTGCAGAAGAATCTAACAAAGAAAATATCTGGAGGAAAAGACCAAAGCATGTAATTTCTGTAACCACAGGGGATCTTTTCATTAGCCTCCTCTTTGGTTCTTAATAGTTTTCCAGATGCATCTGGGGACTGGTATGATGATTATCTCTGTACAATTGCTCTGTCTCTTTAATGATACACGGAACTTCAGTCTGACAGAGGGAAGAGAAAAATTCTATCTAATCTTCTTTATGTTATGATAAAGCCATCACTGAGATAATGTTATGTTAAAATAAAATTGGATCCCAGGTACCTTTTAAGTATTTGAGACATTTCAAACACCACTGACACCCTAATAATTGGCTCCAAGCAACTCTTGCTTACCTGAAAGGATCAGTAAATGCTTAGGAAGACCCAGTAACTCCTTCTCCTGTTGGTGCTAATGAAGTATGAAATAGACTAATGTTATCTCGTTTCTTTCTCAGTTTTTTTTCTACCGTAGAGTCTCAGGTGTACTGAAATAGTACCTCCCCCACAAAATTAGACAATCCTCTCCATACCATTTTTCCTTCTCTCCAAATCTCTCATAAGGAAACACAACCACAGACAGCAGTGGCAGCATCCCCACCAGCATGATAATATCTACATCAACCTCTTACATCGTTCTACACTTACAGAGACTTGCTTCATCCAATTTTGTCTCTCTCCAATATCTTCTCTACACTGAAGTCTCTTTGAGTTTTTAACTTAAAACTCATAACGAGCTTTTTTTCGGTCTAAAGATGAAAACCAAATCATTCCATGGCCTCCAAGACCCTGCAAAGCCTAAGTCCTGCCTATTGTCAACACCATATGCAGCTTGATCATCCTTATACTCTAACCACAGTGGTTTTCTTCCATTTCCTCACCTGCTCTGGGCCATTTCACATGCTGTTTCCTCTTTCTGAAGCAATCTTCCCTATATAGTTCGCCTTAGCAACTTGTCTGGTTTAATTTAGACCTCTTTCGCTTCTCATTTTTGCAGAAATACTACCCTTCTTATTAATATTAACATGGGTTTGAGGTCAGCCAGTTGCACACTCCTGAATTATTATAGGCAAAACAGGATCAAGTTTATATTTTTATTTTTATTTATTTTTTTATTTTTTATTTTTTTTTATTTTTTTTTATTTATGATAGTCAGAGAGAGAGAGAGAGAGAGGCAGAGACACAGGCAGAGGGAGAAGCAGGCTCCATGCACCGGGAGCGCGACGTGGGATTCGATTCCGGGTCTCCAGGATCGCGCCCTGGGCCAAAGGCAGGCGCCAAACTGCTGCGCCACCCAGGGACCCCAAGTTTATATTTTTATATATTATTCTCACCACTAGGTCATCTTATATAGTCCTATGTTATCATAAAGAACTATCAATGGTTTCATTATAATTTTTATATATTTACTTGATATCTGATTAATGTACATCTACATGACTAGACTGATTAATAGAGGGATAATTTTGCACACAACATGCAGTATTTTGCTTGTAATACACACTTAGCAAATTACTAAATGCTGTAGAGCATTATTGTATCAGGAAATATTTAACATATTCCATATATTATTTAATCACCACCAAAAACTAGTGTCTTTGTGTATCATTACTTTATTTTACAGATGATTGATAAAATAGCATGCCCGAAGTGACATAGCAAATAGTATTACCTTATTTTGATCCATATCCCCCACTCTAAGATATATCCAAGTCACTACCATCCCCTGAGTTTCTGTAACTGACTCTACCTAATCTAATAATTTTAAAAATCCACAGATTAACACAGACTGCAGTTCATAAATGTTAGTTGCAATAACATCACATTTCTCCTTAAAACTCTCCAAAGATTTTCCATCTTCCTTGCATTACAACCAAAAATCCTTGAAATTTTGCTTTAAGAAATGTCAGAATACTTGTAGGAGGCTATTAATCTTTCAGATCACATTTATAAACTCTGCACCAAATTTGAACGTATATACGCATATATACAGGCATACATAGGGGAGAATCATTTGAAGACACAGGAAAATGGGAAAAAAAGGAAAAGACAGAAAGTTTGTCTAACATAGAAAAAAAGGACATATACTAGCTGATATTTTCATTATATGTTTTTTACCTGAGGGAAGTCCACATTGTTATGAGTGTGTAGAACTCAGAGAAATAGCAATTTTACCGGATTGAAGACTAAGAGAATAAAGATTGAGCTGCCAGTTCAATTGAAAAGTTAGGGGAGTTTCCTGGAAAATAGTATTCCACAGATATAAAAGTACAACATCCAAATGTAAATATTTAAGTCCTTGCAAAACACTGGAATTGTACTTGCACTGGGAAAATGCCAAAGAACCAGTAAAAACCACAGCTTAAATGGATGACAACAGTGAGCAGAGATTTCAGCTGCTACTCTGCAAGGAAAGATAGATTTTGGAGTTTTGAGTAAAGCCAAATTGACTGACTGATGAACAAAAATCAACTATGTCTCACAGAAGATGATAGAATTCAGAGTCTCTCAAACATTCTGTCTATAATGTCCATAGTATAATTCAATTTATTATGCATGTGAAGTAGTAGGAAAATTTTCTCCTTAATCAAGAGAACAAAACAGTCAATAGAAATGACACCAAGATGATCTAGATGTTGGAATTTCCAGAAGAAAGTCATTTTAAAAGAGCTAACAAATAGATTCCAATACATGAAGAAAAACATAGGTGTAGTGAATAAGTGGGTGGTAAATGTCAGCAGGGAAAATAAGCCAAAATAAGAATAACGTAGAATTTATTGTACTACACTAAACAACAACAACAACAAAAACAAACAAACAAACAAAAAAACTGCATAGGCCTCAAGGGAGCAGAACAGATAAAACACAAGCAAGTATAAGTTAAACTTGAAGACAAAGCAATGGAAATTATTCAAATCCAAAAAAATACAGAAATAAATGAAGAAAAATTAATAGAGCTTCCTACACTAGTAGGACAGTATCAAATAATTTATAATATTTGTAACTGAATTCACAAGTGAGAGAAGCATTAATAAGGCAGACAAAAATATTAAAAAAGAAATAGAGGTCCTAAATTTCTAAAACGTGACGAAGAACATAAATAAAAAAAAAATTCAGGAAACACTTAAAAGGATCAATAAAAAAACACAAAATTTCATCACATCATAGTCAAAATGATGAAAACCAAGATAAAGATAAATTTTAGGAGATAATTTTTTTCAATAAATGGTGCAGAAAAAAAAAACATTAATACCCCAAAATAAAATTCACTCTAAATCTTTTATCTTATACCTACCTTTATTTAAAATAGGTCCTAGATCTCAATGTAAAACTAAAATCTACATAATACTTAGAAGAAATTATAAAAGAAATATTAATGGCCCTGGCCTAGACTAAGTCTTTTTAGACATAGTATCAAAAGCATAACCCAAAACAAACTGACAAGTTGAATTTCATAATAATTTAAAAACTTCCCTATGTGAAAGGCTGTTAAGAAGATGTAGAATCAAGCTGCTGACCACGTAACAACTATTTTTAAACCATGTTACCAGCAAAAGACTTGTTTTCAGACTACATAAAAACTCTTTACACTCAATAGTGAGAAAGCAAACAAAATACCAAACAAAATAATTTAGAAATGGGCTAATGGGATCCCTGGGTGGCGCAGCGGTTTAGCGCCTGCCTTTGGCCCAGGGCGCGATCCTGGAGACCCGGGATAGAATCCCATGTCGGGCTCCCGGTGTATGGAGCCTGCTTCTCCCTCTGCCTGTGTCTCTGCCTCTCTCGCTCTCTCTGTGTGTGACTATCATAAATAAATAAAAATTAAAAAAAAAAAAGAAATGGGCTAATGTCTTATTAGATACTTCGCCACAGAATTTATGAAAATACCAATTAAATGCATGAAAAATATGCTCATCATTTTCTAGCTGTTAGGAAAATTCAAATTAAAGTCACAATGAGGGATGCCTGGGTGCTCAATCAGATAAGCATCTGACTCCTGATTTCAGCTGAGGTCAGGAGCTCAGGGTTGTGAGATCGAGCCCTTTGTCAGGCTCCACGCTGCTGAGCTTGCAGCCTGCTTAAGATTGTCTCCTCCTTTTGCCTCTCCCAGGGCCCCTCTCTCTCTAAATAAACGCATACATACAATGAGATATTAAATACTAAATACAATCAAATGCTAAAATAAAAATACAACTACTAACACTAAATGGAATTGAGAGTGCAGAGATGCCAGGTCTCTCATACGTTGCTGGGGTGAATATGAAATGGCACAACCACTCTACGATTCCGGTTTATAATTTCTCTAAAAGTTAAGTAAACACTATGTGTCTCAGCAAATTCACACTTGATTTATCTACCCTAGAAGATTAATGCTTTAATTCACACAAAAATCTAAACACAACTGTTCATAGGAGCTTTATTTTTATTAGCCCAGATGGAAAACAATCCAAATGTTCTTAAATGAGTACATGTTTAAACAAATAGTGGAGTATCAGTCAGCAATAAAAAAAGATCAAATATTAATATGCGACAAAATGGATAGATCTTAAGGACATTGTGTTGAATTGAAAAACCCAATTTCAAAAAGTTGCATACTACGTATTTTCTTGTATACAACATTTTTACCATCACATATTACGGAAATGGGAAGTTATATCTAGAAAAACAGAGAAATGTGGACCAATAGAAGTTTGGAGGGACCTTGGAAGTTTACCTAGAACTCCTAAGCTCAGAAGGAAGGAATTTTCCTGAAATGTTTCAAAAGCTAAAATTGCTTACAAAGCTGAGATCTAGTCGCCTTTAGACACTATGGTATGAAACAGGTCAATCCCACAGAATGGCGCAGAGGTGGCCTCTGAGGAAGACACTCAGATCGGCCACCAAGATTTTCGGTGACCCAGTCCTCTGAGAAACGAGAAAGCAAATGGGGAATTGAATCGAGAAGAGGAGGAAAGCAGAGGCCACCAGAACATTTCTCCACATCAGGCCAGCGCTTCAAGACTCCCTGACCTGAAGACCCAAAACAGAAGATCTGCTCTCTTAAGGCAGAAGGCACAACAAAACAGGCGACAGAGGTCTTGGAGCAAATAAATGATAGACTCTTTCTCATTCTTCTACATATACTAGCAACTAGCTTTCTCCATTCAAAATGATGCCTGCATAGGTCCTTTGGAGAGATCCTGTTTTCTCTCTCTTGTTGCCTCCGTGTGTGTGTGTGTGTGCACTTGCGTGTGTGCATGCATGTGTGTATTTGTGCACTGCATACTCTGTATTCTCAGTATCTGAAGGATGAAAGTGACTGCTTGCTAATGTGGGACGGCTACGGAGGACCTGGATCAGAGGATTAAAACCAAATCTAGAATCACCAGAGCGCGTGCAACAAATGGGGGAGACCACAACCTCTCAGAAGAGCTGTATGGGATGAAGTTTACAACTTAATGGAACATGACAATTAAAGAACACCTTTGCACATATATGATGACATACGAAACAAAAAAATGGCATGAAATGTAAAGAAAATGGTTATGTTCTTTCAGTCTGAAATTAATACAGCTAACTCTGGCTGTCTTTTGATTACTGCTTGCATGGTAGATTTTTCCTTGGCCATTTACTTCTAATCTATATGTACCTTCATATTTAAAGCCAGTTTCTTGGCAATATATATATTAGGATCGTGTTTTCTGATATACTCTGACATGGCTCTCTTTTAATTGGTACATACAGACCATTGACATTCAAAGTGATTATTGACATATTTGAATTAATACGTATATTCATTACCATCCTGTTTACTGTCTTTGTTCCTATTTTCCTATTGTTCCTATTTCCTTTTGTTCCTATTTTCCTATTACCATCCTATTACCATCCTATTACTGTCTTTGTTCCTTTGTTTCCTATCCTACAAAAGTCTTCCAGTTTTTTCTGCCATTTTAAATTTTAATTGAGCATTTTATATGATTCTGTTTTCTCTCCTTTGTTAGCATAATAGTAACACTCTCTCTTCTTCTTCTTCTTCCTCCTCCTCCTCCTCTGCATCTTCTTCTTCACTTACTGATAGCCCTAGAGTTTGCAATATACATTCAACTAATGACAATTAACCCTACTTTCAAATAACATATTGTTACTTCAAGGAGACTGTGAAGACTTTATTAATAGCAAAACAATCCTACCTCCTTCCACCTTTCTTGCTTCATCCTGTCATTCCTTTCACATAGGTACAGGATATATACACAAACATACATAACTGAGTAGTCTTCCTATTTATTTTTTGCTATTACTGTATTTGAACAAATTGTTATTTGTTAATAAGAAAAAAAGGTTTCTACTTTGCCTTCTCTTATTTCTTCTTTGATGCTTCTTTTTTTTTTTTTTTAAATGCAGATCTGAGCTTCTGACCTATATAATTTTCCTTCTCTCTAAAGAAATTGTAACATTTCATTCAGGGCAGATTTACTGGTTTACTTCCCTTAATTTTTGTTTGGCTAAAGAAGTCTTCATGGTTTCTTCACTTTTGAAAAATAATTTGCCAGAACAAAGAATTCTAGCATGGTGTTTTGCTTGTTTTCTCTCAATACTTTTAATATTTCTACTCTCTCTTCCCTTGAATAGCTTCTGAGGAGAAATCAGAGGTAATTCTTATGTTTGCTCCTCTAAAAATAAGTTGTTTCTCTTCCCTCTTCCTTTTTCAAGTTGTTTTCTTTACATTTGATTTTCTGAAGTTTGGATATGGCTTACATACATGTAGATTTTGGGGCATTTATCTGGCCTGGTGTTCTCTGGTATATATCTTCAAGCTCAGAGACGTTTTCCTCTGCCATGTCCAATCCGCTAATAAGCCCCAAAAAGGCATTCTTTATTTCTGTTAACAGAGTTTTTTTGAATTCCAGTATTTTATTCTGATTCCATCTGTTTATAATTTCCATCTCTCCACTTACATTATCCATCTTTCCTGCTGTTGTCTGCTTTTTCCTTTAGAATTTTTAGCATATCAATCTAGTTAAAAAACGATTTTCTCAATAATCCTAACATCCTTGACATATCTGATTCTGGTTTTGATGCTTGTTGGATGCTTCATGCAACAAATTTTGTTTTATTTCTTTGTGTTTTAGAAAGTCTGATAGGCTTGTATTTTTGTTTTGTCAAAATCCAGTCCTGATAGACCTAGCACTGAGTCGTTGTGAAAGTTTCTGCTCTGATAAATTGCGATTCTCTGCATCCTCCTGTCTGTTTCTCCAATTTGGGGTACAGCAGTGTGCTCTGTGACCTCACTTCTCTACAGATCTAAAAAGAGTTTTTGATTTCTTTTCAGTTAGTTCATCTTTTTTACTTATTGTTAGGATGGAGTGTCAACTTCCAAGCTCCTTACATGCTGGCTATATGGTTTTTATACCACTATCCCTACTGGTTTAATCAATTTTATCATTTTATCTTCCAACTTTTAGCTTTGTTAATTTTCCCTATCATTTATTGTCTATTAATTTCAGTTCTTGTCATTAATTTTCTTCCTTCTACTTACTTTAGATTTAATTTGCTCATTTTTATAGCTTCATAAAGTGGAAACTTAGATCATTGATTTTAAACATTTCTTCTTTTCTACTGTGAGCACTTAAAGCTCTAAATTTCTCTCTCAGCACTCACTACTTAGCCTCATTCCACAAGTTGTAAATATATTCTTTTTTTCATTATTATCATCTTCAAAATAGTTCCTAATTTGTCTTATTACTTCTTTTTTGTATCATAATTTAATAGTAGGATGTTTTCACTTTCCAGATGTTTTGGGCTTTTCTGTTTATTGCATTATTATAGATTTATAATTTAATTCCTTTTTTGTCAGGGAGCATCCTCTGTAAGCTTACAATATCTTGAAATTTACTGAGACGTGTGACTCTCGCCCGCCCCCAAAACTATTTGGTTATCATCCCATTGCATTTGAAAATAATGTACATTCTGTATTACATGGATGAAATGCCATTTAGATAACATGGTTGATATTGTTCATTTTTGCTGATTTTTTTTTGGGGGGGTAATTGTCCAATTACTGAGTAAGGAAGGTTAACATCATCACATCTGATTATGGATTAATCTATTGAACAGTTTCATTCTGCCAGTTTTTCCTCATGTATTGCTAAGCTACCTTTGGTTTGGCATCTGATACTACTGTGGGGAATCCTCTGTCTCTATTGCTTGATACATTTCAGAGAAATCTACATCTTGCTTCTGAGCCAAGGAATTCTAGATCAACTTTCAAGCTCCCTCCATCCTTCTTGTAATCCAAATTTCTCTGTCTCAAAGACTAGTTATATTTATAGCTGGTAGCTAAGCATTCCTCCTTCTCTAATTTCACTGATTATAGAGCATTATTTTCTATTCTGTTTTGCTATTTTTTTTTCTGTATACTCTGAAATAGTGCTATTATTGTTCTTGGTTGGGGTGCATTATAAAGAAGAGAGAAGTAAAAATACCCTCACACTGTCATGTTCACTTGAATAATCAGTGTTAAGTATTTTTATAAAATGCACTATTGAAATCTATCCTCAAAGCAACCTTAAACAATAGGTATAGTTAATCTCATTTCGCCCATGGAAAAGCTGAAACACGCCAAAGGGATATCACCAGGAAATGACAGAGATAGTGATTGGTATGGAAGATGCCTGACTACAAAGTCATTAAAGCATATTCTGCTAAATAATAATGAGAAGGGATAAGTAGACACAACACTATACAAAGGTTTTGTGGGTTTTTATATAGTAAAAAATTGCAAAGCCCGGAAAAGGAATAATTGATTTTCACTCATAAGGTGCAGCATAAATTACAACATATAAACTATAGGCCAAAGTTTTCGCAGTTTGAGGACTGCTCGAAGAGCTGGTATTCCTAAATAAGGTGTGTCTGAAAGAGCAGGGGCAGGTTGGTAGACCCAGGATGATGGTGGACCCAAAATGATGGCAAAGACTAGGTGCTTAGAGTGGTAGGTAGTGCTATCCTGCTGAGATTCTATTGGTCCATGATAGTCTGATAGCAAATGGTATTTGAAGCTCCTGAAGCCTCAAAGGCATATAATTAGATGTAGGCACAAATGGAGAATAAGGGACAATGGATAATGAGAAGGTCAATAGGTTGAGCTAATTCAAATTATGAGGTGGAACTTCTAGAGAGGTTCTAGGCTTGCTATAGGAGTCCTTAAGGGGCAGGACTGGTCAAATTATAAAAGAAACTCCTTGGGTAATTCTACAACCTGTATAGCTCATCCAGTACTACTTACTACTAATAAAAGCATAATGAGTTATTGGTGAATGCTCAAGTCCAAGTCATAGAATTAGTAAAGAATAATAGTTTATTCTTGCTACAGCCTAAATGTTTTCTTTAAATTTTATTGGTAAAATACATCATGCATGATGGGGTTTTAGAAAGCACTATATCATTTAGATTCTGCTTTTAAACAGTGTATACTTTGATGTATCATAGAATCTAATAAAAATGCTAAACCAGGCCATTAAATATTTATGTGCCATTTGTGTATTGTGTTGGGAAGGGACTTTAATTAGTTTGCTGCACAAGAGAGAATCTGCATTTCCATAAGAAGAAGATACCATAAGATGGATGTTCTAGCCATAACTTTCTACATAGAATAATTTCTAATCTGGAAACCATTCAAATGGCATTATAGACATAAGAATAAGATGGGTAAGGGCAAAACATATATATAAGATGAAATCAATCAATGATAACATGTTCCATTGTAATTGAAGCTGATGTGATGAAATAGAAGTAGCAGAGACTGTGAAGGATGTTCTATTCTCTTGCAAAGTAAACTTTCTGTTTTCTATTCAAAAAACTCATTTTATTTCCTTACTCATGACAGTTTGAACATTCATGAGATTTTAATTATCTGATATCTTGCGTGTCCTCAGGAGGAATTCCTGGGAAAATGGAAAGAACTTTTGAGGAAGAGAGAATTAGACTCAATGAAATCCAACTCTCTACATCTGAGCTGTGCAAACTCATGCAGGTTATTCTCTGAGCCATATTATTTTGATGCATTGATTGGCAATACTAATAATTTTCATGGAGCCTCTTTGTAAGAAGGGTAAATTTCAGAAGTTATGATTTAATTAATAGTTACAGTTCTTGGCTCATAATAGATGTTCAGCCAATGTTCCTATCCCCATTCTTATCTCAAAGTCATTATCCTGTATATATTTTTTATTCTTCTATTTGCATTTTCAACTAGTATGTTTCTTGCATGCTGTCTTTCTGTCTATCATGACTACACTTTCTCTCAGTCCTCAATGTCACAATTTATTTTTTTTTCAATGTCACAATTTAAAAGTAGATCCTTCACAGAATCCATCTTTTAAAGGAAACTCAAACTCTTCCAACTCATGTGCCTGTATTACTTGTTTAAAATTATTATTTTTTAATATATATTTTTATTTAAGTTTGGTTTGCTGTCATGTAGTATGACACCCAGTGCCCCTCCTGTCAAGTGTCCTCTTCAGTGCTGATGAACCGTTCACACCATCACCCTGCCTGCCTTCCCTCCCACTCCCCCCTTCTTGGTTTCCCAGAGTTAGGAGTCTCTCATGTTTTGTTACCATCTCTGATTTTTCCCACTCATATTCCCTCCTTTTGTTTAAAATTAATGCCAGATTAAATCTTAATTCCTATCTATTTTTCAGTCTTCATCTCTGCATCTCTCAACTTATATTCCACTACTCTCAACATATTCTAGATGATGGAGAGTAACTATGGAAATATGATGTACACTAAATATGATGTATCCCCTACATACTACTTCCTTCATTGTTTATGCCCAAGGTAAAATAATTTTTATCTCATTCTCTGTGAGCCAAGTACTTTGCTTCTCTATGTATCAATGCCCTCATCTATAAAATGGGCATAATAAATCATGTCTAGCATATAAAGTAAAGCACAGTAAATATCTGTGCCCATCGTTAGAGTTGTTAATAAACTCTGCACATCCTTAAAAAATGAATTCCCCTGGAGATTTCTCTATGACCGTGTCATTTCACAATAGTCTTGCCACTTTGAACTCTATGACATTTGATGGTGATCACATTATCTTGTAGATATTTAATTTACTTAGCTTTTGTTTAAGCTTTGACCTCCAAGTAAAAAAATAATTATTTGAGGGCATGACCTAGGAGTTACAATTATTTTGTATCTCTAGTAGAATAGTGGGGTCAGAGAAGTGGTGAATAAAAACTAGCTATTATAGGGACCTCTCAGTAAATAAATGCATGGAACGTAGCCTTAGGTCTTTATTTTTGTTGCTGCTGTAATTAACTTTACATTATGTTGTTTTAGATTTTTTTCTGTGTTAAAATAATGTAATCCCTTACTTCAGATTCTTGACTCTTTCCCAGAGAATTCTTTTTCCATCCCCTTCTCAAAACATAAGTGCTTACAGAGAAGAAACCATTGATTGGAAAAGTCATTAATTCACTTACTTAGAATTTGAATTAAATTCTAATGCTTTGATCAAGTTTCGCAGTATCTATACCATAACTCACAAATGGCAGTTGTGCAATAAATGTTTCTTGAATGATGTTTTCCTTCTTGTTTTGGCTTCTATCCAATAATACTTTTCTATAAAGCTTTCTATGATATCAATCCATACTTCCACCTATATTATACTGTACAACTAAGCTCAGAAGTCAGTAACTCTTCACTCTTAACAGAACTTTAATTAATGTCATTGGTAATGAAGTCACCAAGTTAAGGTGACAGATATCCTATATGGAAGTTAATATTAAAAACTTAGGTGGGAATATTACCAATACTGTAGAGTTATGCAGTCTTTTTATTCCCATCATCAGTGGGTAAAATCAGAAGCAGAGCTCTAATTCCAACAAAGAATAAACATCTTATTTAATATAAAATATCAAACCAAAGAAAAAAGCCAATGGCCTTGAGATAAAAATGCTAATATTTCTAAAAACTGTCAGTAATATTTGGTGAAGGAACCTCACATGGAATATCTAGTATAGAAAAGAAAGCAATTAGAATACCATGAACTGGGGGAAATATCAAATGTATTAATAAGACCAAAGCTATGAGATATAATACATTCTACATTAAAAGGAGATGCATATTCCAAGAAAAAAAATACCTGTGTATTTTCTTTAAAATCAGCTACAAACTATATTTTTTCTAGGGGCTTATCTGTTTGGCATGGTGAAAAGGGAACTGGATTAATTATTTAGGAATGCAGATGAAAACAACAAATAATAAGAGCATTTCTTTTCTTCTGAATAATTTCTAATTTATGTTTCTATGGCAGTATTGTCTGGCACATAGTAGGTGCAAAATAAAATTTATTTCTTTTTTTACAATGTAAATATTAAATATTTAATAAATAAATATTAAATACTACTGCACAAAATGGACCAAATAAGAAATCAAATGGCAAATCAAAATGTGTCTCAAAACAAAAGAAAAAGGAAACACAGTATTCCAAAACCTATGGGTTGCAGCAAAAGCAGATACTAGGATGAGATTTATATTATAAATGCCGTATTAATGAAAAAAAGTTCAAGTAAACAACTTAACATTACACTAAAAGGAATCAGAAAAGGAAGAAACTTAGCTAAAATTGAGTAGAGGAAGGAAATAACAAAGAAAAATCAGAAATGCAATAGAGACCAGAATAAACAATAACATAATATTGAAAATAATGACCAATTAAAAAAAAAACTTAACATTGATAATGCTTTAACTACATTAACTAAAAAAAAAGAGAAGACCTTAAAACCAAAATGAGAAATAGAAGATAAAGCAATACAGTAGATAACCACAGAAATGCAAACACAGAAATAATAACAGACTATTATAAACAATTATATAGAGACAAATCAGATAAATTAGGGGAAAAAAAACAGATAGCTCTTAAAATCACACAAATTACCAAGATTGAATCATAAATTTTGAGTCCAAGAAATAGGAAATCTTCTTAGACCAGTAACAAGAATGAAACTTGAATTAGGAACCAAAAACCTCCAGCACAGAAAAGCCTAAGACTACATGCTTTTGTTGGTGAGTTCTTATAAACATTGAAAAATTAGTTAATGGCATTATTTATCAAAATCTTACAAATAATGGAATATAGGGAACACATTCAAAAAAATTTTAGGAGGCTGGTACCACCCGGATACCAAAGCAGGATAAAAACAATATAAGAACAGAAAAGCCTAGTTTGTCTGATATAATTAATACTTTGGCTTTCTTTTGAGATCAATTTGCTTGAGAAATGTTTTTCCACTTGTTCACATTCAATCTGCAGGTTTCTGTTGTCTAAAATGAGTCTCATGTAGGCAGCAAAGAGATGTTTTTTTCTTTTTGTTTTGTTTAAAATGGATTAAAATCCATTCTGGCACCCTATGTTTTTTACTGGAGTGTTTGATCCATTTATATTCAGAATAATTATTGCAGATACATATTTATTGCTATTTTATTGCATGCTTTGTCATTGTTTCTGGAGATTATCTCTGACCCTTCCTTGTCTTCATAACTTTTGGTCTCTCCTTTGCAGAGTCCGGTAAGGGCTAATTTAGTGGTCACAAACTCCTTTAATTTTTGTTTGTCTGAGAAACTCTTTATCTCTCCTATTCTGAATGATAGCCTTGCTGGGTAGAGGATTCTTGGCTGCAGATTTTCTCATTCAGCATTTTGAATAGATCATGCCACTTCCTTCTGGCTTGTTAAGTTTTTGTGGAGAAATCTCCAGCTGGACTTAGGGGTTTTCCTTTGCAAGTTAAGGGCTTCTTTTTTGTCTTGCTGCTTTTAAGATGTTTTCTTTTTTTTTTCTTCTTCTTCTTTTTATTTTTTTTAGACGTTTTCTTTATCAGCATATTTTGCAAATTTAATTACAATATGTCTTGGTGTTGGCCTGCTTTGACTTTGATGGGGGAGGTTTCTGTGTCTCCTAGATCAGGATGTCTGCTTTCTTCCTCAGATTAGGGAAGTTTTCTGCTATTATTTCCTGAAATAAATTTTCTGCTCATCTTTCTCTATTCTTTTTCTGGGACTCCTATAATGTGAATATTATTAATTTAATAAGGTCACTGAGTTTCCCTAAGTCTATTCTCATGTTGTATAATTATTTCTCTCTTTTGTTCAACTTCATTATATTCCATCATTTTATCTTCTAGCTCACTAATTCATTCCTCTTTTTTTTCCTGCCTGATATTCATTGTATCAAGCCTGTTTCAAACTCATTTATTGTATTCTTCATCTCTGATTGACTCTTTTCTAACTCTTTTATCTCTGTGGTAAGGGTGTCCTTAATGTAGTCTATTATTTTCTCAAGCCCAGTGAGTCCTCTTATGATTATTTCTCTAAATTCTCTATCTAGCCTGTTACTTACATATGTTTCACTTAGATCTCTATGACCTTATCTTATTCTTTCATTTGAAATAAACTCCTCCATCTTGGCATTTTGTCTAAGTCTCTGCCTTCTTTTCTGTGTTAGGAAAAGCTAGTTATGTCTACTGCTCCCGAGAGTAATGGTCTTATGCAGAAGAAGCCATGTAGTGCCCAGGGCCCGGCATTTCAGGGAGTGTCTCCAGTTTATGTTGTGTATACTTTGCTGCTATGTTTTGGTTGCTGTGTCATTCAGGCCAGTTGTCTGCAGAGGCTCTCTTTACCTGCTGTGGGTAATATTTGGTCCCTGACCTGAATGGGGCAAGTTTTAATGGGGGTGTGCTCCAGTTTGTGAAATGAGACCTGACACTAACTCCACCAGAACTGAGGCCCTGAAAGCTCTCTGATCAGGAGATGTGATATGGGCAGGGGCTCGTGCCAGTCTTCTGGGAGACAGGCCCACTGTACTGGGACTGAGGCAAGCACAGGTTTGGGACTTAGTGTGAGCAGGTTAGGTGGCCAGTATCCACCCTGAGCTGCTCCCCTTAGATAGTTCTTTGTTTATGCTGAGGGATGAGGGAGGGAAATGGTGTCAGTCAACTAAGTCTTTGTTCCCTTACACGAATGCTGTCTCTCAGGAAAGCACTCTGAGATGACCAAATAATCTCCCCACTGCGTGTCCAGGTTTTCTTCAGGTCACTGTTTCCATGCTCTCTGCTCCTGAGTTATTCGCCTGCGTTCTCTTCAGGAGCTGGGCAGTTATATCCAAGCTCTGTTCCAGCCAAGCCTGCTGACCTTTAAAACTCCAGTCTTTAAAGCAGGTGGTTCCAAGCACTCCCCAACCTTTTCCAAACCAATGGCTTTGAGGAAATATTCTCCTTGCACTTTCCTTTGTGTGCTCTGTCCTCCCTTCTCTGAGACCACAGGTTTCTCCCTGCCACAATATCTGCAGTCTGTTTCTCCCCTAAACCACATCTCCACACTGCCTACCTTCTCCATTGTGACCTCTTCTCTCCCGTTAGTTGTGGAGTTTGTTCTGTCAGTCTTCAGGTTGATTTCTGGGGCATTTAGGATGACTTGATAGTCACCTAGTTGTGTTCATGGGATGAACTGAGCCTAGAGTCCTCCTACTCATCCACTATCTTTCTCTCCTTAGTCTACTTTATTTCTTTAATTCTTCTTTAATACTTTTCTACTGCAGCTACTTATACTGTGTAAGATTAAAACATAAGCAAAGTAGCATTAAAACAAATGTGTTTTCTCAGAATCTTTATTCACAAGATAGCAGCTGCCTATTGTTACATTTTTAAATGTTTCAAAGGATAAATGATGTGAATATGATCTTATGATGAAGTGTAGAGACACACCATGGACTAAGAAATTTCCAAGCACTACTTATTCATTTCATAATGTGGCTTTAATATTTCCCAAAATACTGGCGATGGAATACTCATTCATATGTCATGGTGGAAAATTATCCTTAAGAAGAACTACATTTACTATTTTATTTTGTTTAATGGAAGTGAAGGATAGTGGATGAAAGATCAAAGTTTACAGAGCCAAGAGGGGAGGATTATGCACATTTATATGGTCATATTTTTATAATATATGATGTGCCAGGAACATAAATAACTCCTAATATGAGGACTGAGTGTAACAGAAAAGCAGTGGGCTATGAAACTATATGAGCAGAATGGAACATTTGCACATATATCTTTAGTAAAATCTGAATTAGATTGAATATCATACTCTTCTTTTTCCCCTTCATTTCCAGAAAATGTCAGTAAGTGACCCCAGGATTAAAACATAGTCAACTACATCGTGAGGAAAACATTATGATATATTTAAAAATTATGGTGTTGTCTCTATCCACAACTACAGTTTACATCAGCTTTCTAAGTATTGCCAGATTATCTACTTTGTTGCCTAACACAAAGGAGATTTTTTTTAACCTAATTTACTTATTCATGAGAGACACACAGAGAGGCAGAGACACAGGCAGAGGGAGAAGCAGGCTCCCATAGGGAGCCCAATGTGGGACTCGATCCCAGGACCCCGGAATCATGACCTGAGCCAAAGGCAGATGCTCAACCCCTGAGTCCCCTTGGTGCCCCAGGAGATATTTTTAAGATAAGATTGAGAGACTTACTTGCTGTCTGATTTTCGGTAAGTTACTTAACTTCTGTATGTTTCATTTAACTCATTGGTCAATGTCAATAAAAATAGAACTTTCACAGGTTAGTGGTGAGTATGAAATAGATTAACATTTTTAAAATACTAAGTCTTTCTCTTCTTCCTGTAGAATCTCATACTTTTAAAACATTTGTTATATGTATTATAACCATTGATTTACTTGTCCTCTACATCTGAACTCAGAGCTTTCTGAAGAAATAAACTGTCTTTTGTTCCTGGTAGTTGTCTAGAACAATGCCAGACACACAATGGATACTCAATATACGTCAATGAACAAGTGACAAGTCCTGGGATTGAGCCCCACATCCAGCTCCCTGCTCAGTGGGGAGTCTGCTTCTCCCTCTCCTTCTGCCCCTCCCTCTACTTGGGCTCTCTTTCTCAAATAAATTAACAAAATCTTAAAAAAGATACATTTTTTGAGAACATGACTATATTGCAGACAATCATTTGGAGCCTTACTGAGAAATGAAATGATTAGGGTGATTATTCCCTAACAGGATTTATTTTTTTATTTTTTTATTTTTTTCCTAACAGGATTTATATACAACATCTGCCAACATGAACTTGAGCTATGGAGTAGGTAAAATCTGAAATAGTGTTAATTATCAGGGAAAACACATCATCCAAATTTAAATATTTATAGATTTTTTTCTTAGTTAAATTTGTTGTTTGTGAACCTGTATTTGAAACTGATTATTTTAATATTTACGCACTATCAGAATTTAGCAATGTAAGAAATCTTCAAGCTTGTCCTGAAGTTTAAATAAAATCAAACCATAGAATCACAATGGACTTATCAAAGTGTCTACAGGATAAATACATAAAGGAAGATTTCCCAAATTCTTAAAAATGTAGGTAAAGATTCTTGATTTCTCTAAAATCACTTTTCAATCATCAGACTATGTATTCTTTTGGAACTACAACGTCTCGGGAGTTGGCCTATATAGGTCATAGCTTCCCTAGCTGTTTTTCTTGGAGTGCCCAGTGGTACAGTTGGTTAGGCTTCTGACTCTTGGTTTTGGCTTGGGTCATGATCTCAGGGTCGTGGAGTCAAGCCCTGCATGGGGCTCCATGTTCAGTGCAGAGTCTGCTTGGGACTCTCTCTCCCTTCTCCATCTGGCTCTTCCCCCACGTGCTCACTCTCTCTCTCTCTCTCTCAAATAAATAAATAATTTTTTTTTAATTTTTTTTTTTTTAAATAATGTTCTTCTTAATTGAGACCTATGCTACTAAATTCAGTGTTTCTGTGAGAGATCAATGGAAGCAATGGATGGAAATACTCAGGATAATTTTTATCTTATGGAAGGCAGTTAATAAGTATAAATTTACTGATCTTACCCCCTTTATTTTGTTTTATAGTTTAATATAAATTTTAAATAATCATCAGCTAAGTTAATGACAAAAAATAAATAAAATAAAATAAAATAATAGAATAGAATAGAATAGAATAGAATAGAATAAAAATAAAATAAAATAAAATAAAAAATACAATACAATAAAATAAAAACAGAGACCAAGTCCCAGACCATTAGGGATTTTGTAGATTAAAACTGATTCATTTATATCTATAGTATCTTTTGCTTTTGTTCATAAAAGGGATCCCATCCAGCTTCCTATGAGAGGTAACAGGTCAAAGGTTAAAAACTTGTTTCTGTTTCTAGATGAGTCTTTATTGTCTTATAGTGACCATAGCTAAATTACCTCTATAGCCTTCACCTTCCTCATTTGCGTAACACAGACTTAGAATCTATAATCTCATAAAATAATATGAATCTTTTCAATTTCAGGGGCTGCCTTGACCTAACAACTTATTTATTTTTGTCCCATTAAATGAACTTTTAATTAATTTTCTTTATTTATTTTATATCTATTTTTATTTTTTGGAAAAATGACCAAATACATCCATAGCCGTGTTGGATAAAAAAAACTGACTAGAATGCAGAAACCTTGTTTTTTAGTATTGTCTTGTCATTAACTTATTTTATTTATTTATTTATTTTTAAGATTTTATTTATTCATGAGAGACACAGAGAGAGAGAGAGGCAGAGACACAGGCAGAGAGAGAAGCAGGCTCCATGCAGGAAGCCTGATGTGGGACATGGTCCTGGGACTCCAAGATCATGTCCTGGGCCAATGGCAGGCGCTAAACCACTGAGCCACCTAGGATCCCCTCCTTTATGGTCTTAAGACTTTTGTTTGGTTTCTGTGAACTTAGATTTTCTCATCTGTAACACAGAAGTGAGTGAAAGCCAAGACTTTTGATCCCTATCAACTACTCTTTTTTTTTTTCTCCCTAAAACAAATGATATTTTATAATGTGAGACTTCCTCAGTTTAAAGTACATTATTTCTGGCATTAAAAAAACAAACAGTTTCCCTAAATTTGCCTCAATAATTTGCACTGTTAATAATACATATTTTAAAATTTATGGATGTCAATAATATCAATGATATGGGTCATGGTACTTGGTGACCTCAACTCTTTATTTCAAAAGGCATTTCAATTTTGACCAAGAGACAGGGCAAGAGGAAATATGCTTATTTAGAAAAGTTTCTAATAGATTCAAAAACTCACAGAGGCCATTTCTTAGTAAATAGGACATGTCTTCTCTTCCACTCTCCTGCCACATACTGACCCAAATAATAATGAACATCCACAATAACAATGTCAAGGGATTTGAAATATATGCATAGATTCAATTTTGAACATT
Source organism: Canis lupus familiaris (assembly GCF_011100685.1). Classification (NCBI taxonomy): domain Eukaryota; kingdom Metazoa; phylum Chordata; class Mammalia; order Carnivora; family Canidae; genus Canis; species Canis lupus. The sequence continues at coordinate 86,148,939 of NC_049226.1, read as the reverse complement.
TCCTAAAAAAAAAAAAAAAAAAAAAAAAAAAAACTATAAATGGAGTTTGAGGTGAATTATTTTTACTTCTCAGATGACCAATGTAAACTGAGATATCATTTGTTACATAGTAGAGAAGATTAAGGACATTTCCCTCCAAGTAACGGAAACTTAACAGATAAAATGCCCATTAAAATTTCTATGGAGTTATAAAAATGAAATATATTTGCTCCATTTAAGCAATAATAGAGCCACTGAAGTAATGTATTCTTAATTACCACATATGGTTGGAAAGAGAATTTTCTTTTATTTCTGAATAACCTTCATTTTTGATCTATAATTCTAAATGTATGCAATTGTCTACTTTACAAGACCTATGCAACACTTGGCTGATCAATAAACAAGTATGATGTATGGAAGGGCTAATTGGAGTGTAAAAGGTGCTAGTAGAAAATGGACATAACTTTAGTCGATGATATGGTCAAAAGTTCAAAGATAGATAAATGCTATTGATCTCTAGATCACAGAGAATTGCACAGAACCCAAAGTGTTAAGCAAATAAAGAAGTGAGTTGCTGGAAAAGACAAGAGGAGGTTGGGAAATGTCACAGAAAGGAGAACTTTACTTTGTCCCTAAACTGAAATGAATTTCCTAGATCTTCCTATTGCCAATTTGTAATACCTATTTGGTTTTATGTATATGGCAAGTGGTTTAGGCCTTTCAGCTTTTGGGGAAAACAAATCTAAATGTTTCATGATTCATAATAGTTGTAAAGGAAAGAAACAATGAAGGCATTAATAGGCTCTGGGTTGAGTCAGCAATTCCAAAGACTTCTATATTAAACATGGAAGTCAGCCAAAATAGAGCCTTAAATATCTTTAACAAAAAGAATGACATAGAATAAAAATAATGAATTAAAATTGGCTGTTTCCTAGCATGACTGTTTATGATGATTGTAAAATAAATTTATGAGACAGACTCTCTTCCCAGTAAAATTTACTGATTGGCTTATTCTTTGACAAAAGATGTGAACAGAACAATTTTGCAATTGCTTGAAAATAATGCTGGATTTATGGCCTGGTCAGAATATAAGAAAAATTTAATCATCCAGAACAGATGGAAGAGATGTAGTCAGCAAAACCTCCTTCTTAAGTATAAATGGACCAGCAAAAGCTAACTCACTACAGAGTCAGGGTGGTAAGAGACAGCAGAGACTTGGAGGCAAGCAAGAAGAGAAAATAGAAGACATATGGAAGAAGAGGATTGGACAGAGAAGAGAAGGGATGTCTAGAGTGATCTATTCTCTTTCTACTCTTTCTAGCCAATCTCTATAAGCTCACACAGCAGCTCCAAATATGAAGAAAGTTGCAAGTAGAGAGTTGGGGTTAGTGACTCTCCATGTACGAAAGCACCCAATTACAGGTTTAATACATCCCCCCAGACACTTAACTCTCACTACCTCAGACTGTGACCTTATTTGGAAATAGGGTTATTGAAGATGTAACTAATTACACTAAGAGGGAGTCATTAAGATGCTCTCTGATAAAAAATGTCTGATGTCCTTATAAAATATGTAAAGATGTACACAGAGACAAGCACAGAGGGAAAAGTGCCACCTGAAGACTAAGGCAGAGAATGAAGTGATGCTTCTAGGCCAAAGATACCAGCAAACCACCAGAAGAGGCAAAAGCCCTCCAAAGGAACGAGTCCTGCCAATACTCGGATCTTGCCTCATCTCCAGAATTGAGAAAATAGGTTTGTTGTTCTTTGTTAAAGAAGTCGTAGAAAATTAATACCTGCACAGAACCTCCACTCCTGAATAACACAAAAGAAAGCTACCAATAAAAATCCCTAAAATATCCAAGTCGTCCACTCTACTTTAAGGCCCACAAGAAAAGTAAACTCTATCACTAGTGATTTTAAATATTGTAATTGTATTGTAGCTGGTTCTCTAGTATCTAGTCTCCCTGAATATATGTTAAGCTTCTTGAAAATAGGTTTTCTCCTTCTAGTAACTGGGGAAGAGTAAAATATGCAAATGTGCTTAATTTTTAAAACTCAAATAGCCTAATGTGGTAGGCTTCAGAGCCACTTTGGAATCTAAAATCTAGCTATGACACTCAACACATACCTCCTTGGCCTTACAATGATTACAAATATTAGATATTATATACAAAATATTTACTACACATAGAAGACATTCGATAAATAGCAGCTAGTAAATGGTAAATGGTAAAGTGTAGGGAAGAGGTTATATATGGAATGTATAGTCACAGAAGAATGTTAAATCATGAATATTCTACCCAAGGAAAGATGATTCACTATCTTAATCCTTGATTTCATCTGGATTAAACAGGATGAGAATAGATAATATTGTTATTAAATGAATGAATCTTTGCTAAGTTATATGAACTCAACAAATTATGTCAAGTCATCAAGTAGTTAAAAGATTACAGATATGTATACAAGCTGCACACTATTCCCTTTTTATTTTTTTTAAATATTTTTTTTAATTTTTATTTATTTATGATAGTCACAGAGAGAGAAAGAGAGGCAGAGACACAGGCAGAGAGAAGCAGGCTCCATGCACCAGGAGCCCGACGTGGGAATCGATCCCGGGTCTCCAGGATCACGCCCTGGGCCAAAGGCAGGCGCCAAACCGCTGCGCCACCCAGGGATCCCTATTCCCTTTTTAATAGATGGTTTTATAAGCATCCCTCATTGCTTTGTCAAACTCTGCCCTTACAAGGAGTCTTAGTTTCTATCTTAGTTCTGAAGAGAGAAATAGAAAAATCTTTAGACACTCTAGTTTTTAAATTAAGTCCCTGATGCAGAATTAGGTGGTCCATGAACATAAGTGTCTTGGGCTGGTATTCTTTATCACCAATGAAGATGTAGATCCTAGATATACCCTCTTCTCTCCTTGCTTGTACTACAAGCCCAGCTGTGACTCCAATTGACAAAATTGATGAATCAAGATGGATCCTAGTCTTTTAGTATCTCTCTCTAATCACATAAGATCCTTTTTCTGCAACCAACAGATTTTCCTTAGGTTAATGTATTAAATCTCAGGATATTCCATGGGAATCTAGACTTTCATGTCAAAAAGTAAACCAGAATCAGGGATTCTAATGTCATGAGCAACCTCTGTCTACTGTCGCTTTCCTTCCTGCATGACTGTTTTGGTCTTTCCTGTTCAGATTGAAATTATTTGCTTCTCTATTTCATACTGCACAATTTATGGCCACACGCAGGCCCCTAGCTTCCATTTTAAATATCCAGCCACTTAAAGGAGAAAAAAATAAATATTGCCCAGTTCTAAATGCCGAATTACTGATGAAAGAATTCTGACTGTGCCAGTTTGGATTACGCTCCTAATTCTAGTCCACTTCACCAAGTCTGCAGAATTGGAATTCTGGAAGTCTATGTCCCAGTGACGGAACTATATGAATGGCGGGTGGCAGAGGTAAAGACTTGGTAAAATAAGGTCTGGAGAGGCAATCAAAAAGTTACCAGATACTCTGGATCCCTTCTATGTGAGGTATCTTGTCCTTAATTATTTAAAATAAAATGAAAAGCAGGTCTTAAGGCAACTCCTCCTTAAGTCGCTAATCAGAGTTTAGCGACTGATTTGTCTTACTTTCTGGTCATTCTGTACCTCCCTTATCTGAGAGCTATGACTGGGGCCTACCTTGGGTTCTGGGTGTCCAAAAACACTTGAATTAACTGTTGGCTTTCATTTTCCTCCTAAAATCAACTTCTCGGTTCTGAAGCTTGCAAGTATATCTCGAGATACGCCTTGGATGACCACGATCAGCTTGTATCACATTCATTCTCCTTTCAGGATTATCTTTCTCTAATGTCTGACTTCAGGTGTTTACGTTCCTAACCACAGCATTTCTCATACAATAGTCTGACCTTAAGATAGGAGAGAATCTTTCACAATTTGACAGCACTCTCCTCCAGGTAACCTTTAGAAACACTTTGTCTTCCTTGACATAATCTGTTGACATGCAAGAAGAGACAGGATTCTCCTCTCTCCTGGAACACCAGTATGCTGGAAGGGCCTTCTGGCCTGACGAATCTTATGCAAACTGCAGGCTCACTAGCAAGCATGGCTATTACGCGGCCTGCTCAGCCCTCACACCAGAAGGAAACAAACAGGGCTTCACTGGGGCAGTAAATATTCTATATAGCCTTGGACTAAAAGTAGTTACATCTGTGAAAGATTTACAATTATAGTCAACATAAATTAACTGTCCAAAGAAAATGAAAAATATAGATGTCCATGGGATTTATTAGCAGACCACTTTGCATAGTTTCGAAGTACATTGAAGCGATTACCGGGAGAGCCCTAGTGATGACAAGAGATTTTGATTCACAGGGAGGATTATTGCTTCCTACATAAATGAGTAAAAGCATAAATAATGTAGCCTCAGGAGAAAACTCTTCTTTTTTGGTTTCAAATATTTGGCTATCATAAGACAGGGTAGCAGAAGGCTTGGGAGGATATTAGTCTCTCATCCTGAATCAATTTGAAATTATGGAGGGAAGATGCATGTGATCTGATTTCTTGTGACAAACATGTTTTATGTGAGTTAAATGAATATATGCTTCCAAAAGGATAATGACCTGTAGGAAATACCAGATTTAGTGAAATTTGCATAATTTAGTAAGAAATGCACAAATTAAAGTACTGGCCCCAGAAGTAGATGGCCATTTAATTATATAATAAATATTTACTTAACAATAAAATTTTCTCATTGAAATGAACCTAATATATCTTCCTGGATGCCCTTCCACAGCAGTAGCAGAGCAGATAAACAGAGAAATGAACACTGTATTTTGAAACCACAGAGTTAAAACATGACCTAGTCAAAACTAAAACCTGAATGTTATCATTCTTATTAGAATATTCATGAATTCTCACCAGTCGCTTTAAGAAAAAACATTTTAAATGCCCAGCACACTTCCTGACACATAAGTGGTACTCAATAAATATTTGTAGAATGGATTTACGAATGACTAAATATTTATTACCTTCAATAGAAAAGTCAAAGTTTAGAGAGGTGAAGAAGGAGTCCCCTTACCTAATCAGTTTATAATTCAGTAGCTAAAGAGAAATCAATATATTTAGAGTTCTTACTTGAATCCAATTACACCAGGCACAATGTCATTTTTGACATAAAGTTTTCCCTGGAAAGTATTTACTACTGCCACCTGAATGAACACTCACTGTAATTTGGGAATGTGCAGCTATAAATACCTGGGTCTTTCTCAGTCTAAAATGGTGATTCTGACGCATGACCATCCTTGGGAATCTGATCTTTCAGGCTTCTTAGTTGAGTTGCCTCACTGATTTTGCTCGTTTTCAACTTCTGAGAAGTGCAGTTAGGTTGAAAATAAAACCTTTTCTTCTTGCCAAATATATAGAGTGAAGAAGAGTATTTCTAAGGTTTCCTGAAACATAATACTCCTTTTATTCCTGGAACTAGGTATCTTTGCTTCAACATTTTTCTATCTGTAAAAATATTTTATTATTATATGGTATATTATTGATATAAATTTCCATAAAAAAGGTTCATGATATGTGTGTGTGTTTCTGTTTGTATGAATGGAAAATAATAGCACATGATTAAATATTTCCATACTCCATTTTTGGAAAATTTCCTTTTCCCCCACAAAATAATCTGTGGTTACTGAATACCATCAATTTCAAACAGCCATAACTAAAATATCAAAATATATAATGAATATCCAGATAATTAGCCAAGGATAGTAGCCTAATCGTACTATCTATAAAACAAAAATTACTGGTTTTGAAAGAGAAACCATGAGCAACAAAAAAGTATATGACAAGAATCTTGGGCCATCTCAACATTTGGTCTCTCCTTTCCATTGTAATATAACTTGCTTTACAAGAAGTAGAGCTGCCCAAAATGGAGATGATTCACTGACTCATTTTCAACTAGAAGTTATATAAGTAACTTCCAATGATGGAGTTTCAAGCAAAAATGTTCAGCAGCAGATTTTTGTAACTTTGGCTTAAAATACACTTACTCCTTACCATGACCCCTTATTTCCTTGTTTCTTCTGGGTTGGACTATGAACATGATGTCTAGATTTGGACGAGCCATCTTAAACTACAAGTTCATATTGGAGGGTAGCCCAGGTGGCTCAGGGGTTTAGCACCACCTTCAGCCCAGGGCCTGATCCTGGGGTCCTGGGATTGAGTCCAACGTCAGGCTCCCTGCATGGAGCCTGCTTCTCCCTCTGCCGGTGTCTCTGCCTCTCTCTCTCTCTCATGAATAAATAAATAAAAATCTTTTTAAAAAAGTTCATATTGGAATTAGAATCCAGGCATGGTAGAAAAATCCTGGTTCCACAAAGAAATTTATGAATCAGTTTCCCCATTCTGCCATTGGACTACCTGCTTCTGTACTCTAACTTGAGAATAGCATATTATTTATTAAATTTGTGATTTTTTATGTCATGACACTCTTACTAATAAATAAATTAAATCCTTAATTATAAAGGCAATTTGTACCTGGAAACTACAACTACAGGAACTACAACCAATATTGGGGAAATATAAATATTCATAAATAGGAAGAAAATGTGCTTAAATGGTACTCATCCAGAAGATTCTAAGAATTTCTCATTTTTTTGGCACCTCAATTTTCTACCTTGCCACCTTGAAGAATATTCTAGGATAATATGTGTATAGGGAATAATAGTAAGTATACCTTATTCCTTTTAAATAAACACTAGCTACAGAACCTAGTGCTATATCCCAGTAAATATGTTTAGGAAAAAAAAAAAAAAAAGATCTCTCCTACCTCCAAATCAAATCTTAGTATCTTACCATACTGATTTTAGAAATGACTGACACATATTAGAAGAAAATATTTTTAAAAGACAAAGAAAAATAATATTTTCCTCGAGTGCTATGGCTACAATGCCTCTGTTCAATATGCAGATCTTCTCAAAGTCGAGAAGCCTTTGGACCTGACCAGCAAGGGCAGGGGGAGGGAGGGAAGAATCAGGAGAGATAGAAACAGAGAGGTCAGAGGCAAAGAGAGAGAGAATGAGAAATAAAATAACCAAATGTCCCTTTCTTTTTTCTCCTTTAACTCACTGATAGAAAATAGTTGCAAGGGGGCATGAATTAATAAATTAGTGAATAATTGGGTAGATTATATCAACGAGTTGCACTACTGATATTTAAAACTGCATCCTCATTTATGTATAATCTTTCTTGAAAAATAATATAATATATATAAATTTACGTATGGTAAGAATCAATTTCTTAATATAATTGTATGCATTTTAACATACGTATAAATTTGTTTAAACATTATTGCAAACAGGATATAGAATAATTCCACACCCCCAAAATTTCTCTTGGTGCTGCATGGTAGACAAACATGCCCACAACTCCTAAACCAAACCAATCAGGTATTTATTCTCCATTCTTGTAATTTTTACTTTTCCAGAATGTAATATATATATAGTAGAATCAAACACGTAATTTTTGAACTGGTGCCTTTCATTTAGCACTAATGCATCTGAGATTCAGTGATGCTGTGTTCATCAATAGTTTGTTCCCTTTTTTTTCCTGCTGAATTGCATTTCATCATACCTCGATTTGTTTATTCAAATGCTGAAAAGCATTTAGATCATTTCCAAATTTGGACGACTATGGGTAATGCTGCTATAACTATTCGTGTACAGATTTTTGTTCAAAAATAAAGTCCTTTCTAGAGGGTAAATACCTAGAAGTGGGGTTGCGGGGCGCTAGGGTCGGTGTAAGCTTATTTGAATAGAAACCACCATGCTGTCTTCCAAAGTGCCTGCAACATTTTGCATCCTTACCTTCAACAGATGAGAATGCCAATTGTTCCATATCCTTGGCAGCACTTGGTGCTGTCATTGTTCTATTTTTAAATTTCATCTTAGGGGTGCCTGGGTGGCTCAGTCAGTTAAGCTTCAGACTCTTTCAGGCTTCATCTCAGTTCATGATCTGAGTCCTGGTAGATGATCCACTTCTGCCTTGGGCTCTGTGCTCAGCGGGGAATCTGCTTCTCTCTGTGCTCTCACACACCTACGCTTGCACTCTTCCTAAAAATAAAAAATCTTTAAAAATAAATTAATTTTATTTTAAGCACTCTAATAGGTGTGCAGTAGTATATCACATCAGATTTCATTGTTTCCTAACGACTGAATGATATTAAGCATCTTAATGATTATTATCTTGATGATATTAAGCATGCATACAGTTGCTATTAATATACCTTCTTCAGTAAAGCAACTGTTCAAAGATATTACCCATTTGCATTGGTTTGTTTTCTCATTGTTGAGACTGGAAAGTTCTTTTTGCAACTCAATTTTTTTGGTTAGGTATATGATTTAAAACACTTTTTGAAGTCTCTGGCTAGTGTTTTCATATTTGTAGCTGTCTTATATAGAGTAAAGCTTTTGATTTTTCTGAAGTCCAATTTATCATTTTTTATCAAGCATTATTTTATTGTCATAAATAAGAATACGCTGCCTAACTCAAGGTCACCAAGATTTTCTAAGCTTTCTTTTCAATGTTTCTTTTAATAGATCTATGTTTTACATTTGAGTCTGTCCACTTATAGTTAATTTTTATATACGGTGTAAAGTTTAGATCAAAGTTCTTTTTTCTTTTTGCACACAGATGTTCATATATACCACCTATATCTGCTGAAAATACTATGCTTTTTGTATTGAATTGCATTTGCAATTTTTTTCAAAAAATAATTGACCATATTTCTTTCTATTTCTGCACTATTTGTTTCACTGTTCTATGTGTTTATCTTTTCGCCAATTCCACACATCCTTGATTAGGGAAGTTTTTTTCAAAGTCTTAAAATCATGAGGGGTGAGTCTTTTAACTGTTGTTCTTTCTCAGTATCGTTTTTGCCTCTTCTAATTCACTTCTCTTTTCAAATAAAATTTTATTTTTTTTTTAAATAGCATTTAATTTTATTTATTTATTTATTTATGATAGTCAGAGAGAGAGAGAGAAAGAGACACCGGCAGAGGGAGAAGCAGGCTCCAAGCACCAGGAGCCCGACGTGGGATTCGATCCCGGGTCTCCAGGATCGCGCCCTGGGCCAAAGGCAGGCGCCAAACCGCTGCGCCACCCAGGGATCCCCTCAAATAAAATTTTAGAATCAGGTTATTTATATTTGCGAATTACCTTCTGAGTTTTGATGGAGATTCCATTAAATTTACAGATCAATTTGGGAAGAACCGGCATCTTAACCATAGTGCGTCTTCACATCCAAGAATAAATTTTGAACTAGGCAATAAAATTTAAACCTTGTTCCTTGAAAAATCACTCTAAGTAAAATATAAAAACCTTACAACTATAGGGATTCATACATTGTCATAGTTTTTGTAGGTATTACATCTACATTGAAAAAAATACTAGACAATGTAATAATTTTGTTTTCAAAAGCCATACATATTTTTTTTAATTTTAAGAGGAAAAATTTAGTCTGTTATATTTACCCAGTTACTTGCCATTTTTGTTGCTAATAATTCATCCCTAAGGTTTCCCCAGGTTTCCTTCTTTTATAATGTCTCTTCCAACTGAATAAACTCTTTTTGTCTACTTTTAAAGCATGTCTATGGATGACAAATTGTCTTAATTTCCTTTCATCTGAGAATATATTTCACTTTTATTCCTGAAATACAGTTTTGTTGAATAGAGAATTCCAGGTTGTTTTTCCTCTCAGCACCTTGAGAAATGCTATTCTACTCTCTTGTGGCCTCCATTGATTCTGATTAGAAATCTGGTGCTATTTGAATCATTTTCTTCTATGTTCAATGTGATGTTTTTCTCTGTCTGCTTTTTTATCTTAAGATTTTATTTACTTATGAGAGAGAGAGAGAGAGAGAGAGAGAGAGAATGAGTGGAGAGGAGAGGCAGAGGGATAAGGAGAAGCAGACTCCCCACTGAGCAGGGAACCTGATGCGGGGCTTGATTTCAGGACCCAAGATGATGACTTGAGCTGAAGCCAGAGGCTTAACAGACTGAGTCAATTAGTCACCCCTGTCTATATATATATATATATATATATATATATATATATATATATATATATATATTTAAGATTTTATTTATTTATTCACGAGATACACAGAGAGAGAGGCAGAGACACAGGCAGAGGGAGAAGCTCCCCTGCAGGAAGCCTGGTACAGGGACCTGATCCCAGGACCCCCCCCCCCCCAGGATCACAACCTGAGCCAAAGGCAAATGCTCAACCACTGAGCCACCCAGGCGCCCTCTATCTGCTTTTAATAGTTTTATTTTATCTTTGGTTTTCAGGAGTTTTATTATATTGTCTTTGGTCATGGTATACTTTAAGTTCATCCTGATTGGAGTTTGCTGAGTTTACTGGGTCTATAAATTTAGGCTTCACCAAATTTGGGAAGTTTTCAGCCACTGTTAATAGGAAGAAGAAAGAAGTAGGTATGAATTGAGTCTGCAATTATACAAATGCAAAACCTTGTGATAGTGTTATTCAGGTGTGTGAAATTCTGTTTATTTCATTTAGTCTTTTTTCTCTCTGCTGTTTAGCTGTGATTTCTAGTAATCTAATTCCACTGACCCTTTCTATGCAATCTCTACTCTATTTCTGTGTCCTATTGTTAGTGTTTTTAAAATTTACATTATTGTGTTTTTCATCTCTACAATTTTAAAAATTCTATTTCATTGACAAATCTACATTTCCATTCACTTGAGGACTGTGTTTACTTTATGGTGCATGCTCATGAAACGTGCTGTTATAAGACTTTCGGTCCTAAAAAAACCTCTTAGAGAACTTATATAAAGGAATCAATCAAATTGATTTGATTCAAACCACAAGTCCTAACTCACTTTTTTTGAACTTTGGATTCAATGACAGTTTAGTTTTCAATGACTGTTTACTTCTTAATGGCTGTGTATGCTATGGAATTCTGGTATGCCTGACAGGGATCTACACATTTACTCAGTCTTCAAACTTTTTCTGTTGTTGCTTTTAATCAACTGCATACATGGGTGATTCCGAGAAGAGTCCAAAACCTCATATGTAGCTTCTTTTGCCCCTTTCCCTGTAATCTTCTCTATACTCTTGCATTTATGTGGCCTCTTTTCTACTGCTCTGGTAAAAACCATGAGGATTTAGTATCCCCATTTTATTCCACATGCTCCATGACCAGGTCAGTGTTGTGTAAAACAGCAAGAGAAAAGAAGATGGAGCTGCCTCTACTGCTACCACCACCTCCCACCCTTGCTACCATTTTTTGCCACCACCATAAGGATTCAATTTTTTACTGGGGTTTTCCTGGCATCATGCTAGAAGAGTAAAAAGACTGTCATTATGCTACTCTTCACAGGACTATCTCATTTTCCTGCCAACAGAAAGTGTTTTTTTCTTAGAACAATTTTGTCTATATACATTTGCAATTCTTGGAGCTGCAAGAGTCTAAGGAGATACAGGAAAAAAAAAAACTTAAAAAGACACATAACAAAAATATAGAGCGTAACAAAGAACAGCATAAATAGTAAAAGCACAAACAGAATTTGTCATCACATGGCAATTTTTTGAGTTTTGATTTCCCTACTCTACCTGCCTACTCTTTTTACTGCTCATAGTTCTCTGGGGGCTGCTCTGTTTTTTTCCCAAGATTTTTATAATAATCAGTAAGATGAGCTGGGCATGCATACTCTATCTTAACTGAGACTGAAAACTTGCATCAATAGATGCATATGAATCTCAGGGTCCAATGGACCATTATGAGTGACATGAGAGATATATTTAAATGAGGTGAGAGAAGAAAGCACTATTTTCAGCACTCTGGGAAATGATAGTCTGTGTTCCTGATTAGAGTTCTAGAGTTTGATTACTGGAACAAAGATACAAAGTCATTTCTTAGAGAAGGCATTTGAAACTTCCTTGGCAGTGAAGGTTATGGAGTACACTCTAAGTGAAGGAAGAGAGGAAGGGAGGGAACAAATGGAGAGAGAGAGGGAAAGAGGAAGGGAACAAAGGGAGAGGGACAGGGAATGAAAGGAGGGAGAGCAGGAGAGAGTAAGGAAGAGAGAGGGAAGGAGGAAGGGAAGGAGGGAGAAAAGATATTTAAAGAAAGAGAAAATTATTATTTTTAGAGGTATGGAAAGTTAGATTTATTCTATATGAGATCCAAGGAGGAAGTCACAGGTATTTCTGACATTATTTTTTTTCTTGTAGGTATTATTTTCCTTGCCATCATATCAAAGCAAAAATTAAAAAAAAAAAAAAAAAAAAGTTTAGATCAGTCACCAGGACAGATCAGGAAGAGAAAACAGTATAAAAACCAAATAGTTGGTGGAAGAAATTTTGACTATATGATTATATTTAGAATTATAATTAACATCGTCAGAGGTTTGTTCAAGCAAGTGTTAACTCAGAAGATGGTAGGTAATATGTGATGAGAGTTAGAAAGTATTTCTACAGATAAATCAGGAAAAGCAATTTTGGCACCACTCTCATCCGGGGGAAAACTGTCATGTTCACTAAACATGCATGTCCCCAAGCATCAAAATGTCCCAGGATCCCATACTCAAAACTGTTAAAAGAGCAGCTGACCAGTGAAAAGTGTTGGTATCTGTATTCTAAATGAAAGACCTGAGCCCAGGAAGGAGAAGCTATTCAACTGATTACAGCAGGACATGTTCTTATTTCCACTACAGGTCGATCACTTTGACAAGAATGTGAAGATCAACCCAATTGGAAGTGTCAATACTGAAAGGAGCGTAGACAGTCTGGATGCATGGCCATACACTTGCACAGACATGGAAGAACTATTATCTGATGCAGTTTGTGTCGTTATGAGAATTGGGCAAAGTTTAGTCCATCTTAAGGAGAGGACATGGCTCTTTATTGCACACACGTCACTGGTGTGGTTATGGACAGAAGAGAAGTTAATGGTGAATCTCACATTTCTGCTAGTTGTAAAACTAGCAGATATTGAAAGACTTAAGAGTCAACATCTTCCCAAAATAGAGTAAGCAATGGGAAAGGCCAAAGGGTAAGAAAAGGAGAATTGTGGCAATCAAGATTGGGGAAGATTTTGATTTTATTTATGGATATTTCAAGATGTTTGTGAGTCATAAAATTGTTGGTGGAAGAAATTTTGAATATATGACTATATTTAAAACTATAATTAACATTGTCAGGGATTTGTTCAAGCAAGTGTTGTCTCAGAAGATGGTAGATAATATGAGATGAGGGTTAGAAAGCATTTTACTTATAAGTAATTTATTTACTTATTATAATAAGGCACAAATGTGTTTTATTATTTCAGAATCCCCATGACTTTGGGGATTGGAGATGTCCAGTAGGCAGTTGAAATTCCAGGATGAAATCTCTGAACGTGGAATCTGGCCATCAGCTCTAGAATTAGGAATTTATAATTATAGAAAAGCCAACTCTAGAAAAATGAGTTATAATAAACAGCCCTGATGGTAGGGAATTGTAAACCAAAAACAAGAGTGGCCACAAATCTCTCACTAATCTGGCTTCTTTGAGGTGCCAGGACTGTATGGCGCCGGGGACGCTTTGTTGGAAGGTGGATAGGGAGAGACAGATAATTGAAAACTGAGTCTTACTACAGTGTTATTGTTATAATAACTTCTCGAATTTTGTTGATACTGCATAGAATGTATATTTCTCCCAAAAAGTAGAAACATTCTAAACCATTTGAATTATTTCTGGTGAATTAATCCAGTTTTTAGTCAGTTCAGTTGATCCTATAACTAAGGGAGCAAACAATGATTTTGACAATTTTTTTCAAAAGGAAAATTGAAGACTTTTTTTAAAGAAAGAAAAATATGAAAAAGAACACTTGTCTTTAACTTTTCATCTGACTTTTTTACTTCCAACAACTTTAATGACAGTTTCTATCATTTCTGTACAAACCTTGATTTTGATCTATTATCTGGGGAAATCAGATATGTCATTAAAATTTGAACCATGAAAACACATTGGACTATTTTACCCCCCCCCCAAAAAAAATGCAGCTACTCAGCTATTTATTTTGGAATTCAATGTCACAAATAAACTAAGTACCATTAAAATGTAATATGGATTTTAAGGAAATTAAGTTTCTACCACTGAATCAGTATTCTGCTTCTCCATCTTGAAAATGAAAGCTGGATAGACAACAGAAAATTATGTACAAATGAGCCTATTCTTGACAAACATCCAACAAAAGGACATACAAGAAATCTTTTTTTATTACTTGAACTAGATCTAGTGTGTGAATTTCAAGTCAATTATTGGTGCTGGATGATTTTGTCAACAAAATAGGAGGAAGTGATATGACAATTTCCACTATATGCTGGGGGAATGAGGAGTAATTCAATACACAAGTGTTTTATTACCTCAGAATCCCCATGACTTTGGACTCTTTGGATAAAGCACTGAAAAGGACCATAGAAATGATTAATACCATCAGCTAGAGCTACAGGAGCCTGATGATAAAAACCACTTTTGCAAGGATAAATATGCAAGTGATTCTTTTAGTCAGAAAAAAATAAACTATAGTATTTCACATATTTGATTTTATGTCTTTAGAGAAAATGCAAAGTTGCTATACATATATGCTTATCAATACATAGATATATTTGATATTAGTATTATGTCTACCTACTTGGGGTCCAAATAAAGAAATCAACAGGATGTTACAGGATTATGAAAACACACACACACACATACACACATTCTCTCTACTATGTATAGGAGGAATATGGGGGAAATCACATTAGAATTCAGAAGATTTGGATTTGAAAGACAAATCTGCTCTTGAGTTTGGACAACACATTGCTGTTCTAGGCTTAGTTTCCTCGTTAAAAAAAAAAAAAAAGAAAAAAAGAGTATGACAGTCCCTATCATATGGTATTAGTTTGTGCGGATCATATAAAAAGGTATTTAAAGTATTCACTAGAATGACTGACACAGTCTTCATCAATAAATAGTGATAGTTTTTGTTGCCATTACTGTTGTCTGTACCGTTATCTAAATTAAACTTGTATAAATGTTGGTACTCTTTCATGCAATGCACGTGAGAACTTAAAAGGTGAGAAGGATGAATCCCAGTTGGCCAAACCCAATGAAAAGCATCTGACATCCAAGCTGGCCTAGTGCCACATCACAGATTTACCCTGGAACCAGGTCCCAGTGGGGTAGTGATCAGTGGGGATGGCTACGAAGGTTATCAAATATTTTCACCTGGTATAGGACTAGATCTATGGAACAGTGGACACTGTGTCTCCCCTTAGTTCTCTCTAGCCTTCCCTCCCACCAAAATGAAAAATATGGGTTAGAATAAATAGCATCTTGGATGTCTACGCCAATGAGTGACATGTTAAAAATGTCATTCTAAATGCTAGCTTGATAGAGATTTTTAAAAAATTTTTTTTATTTATTTATGATAGTCACACACACAGAGAGAGAGAGAGGCAGAGACACAGGCAGAGGGAGAAGCAGGCTCCATGCACCGGGAGCCCGACGTGGGATTCGATCCCAGGTCTCCAGGATCACGCCCTGGGCCAAAGGCAGGCGCTAAACCGCTAAGCCACCCAGGGATCCCTTGATAGAGATTTATAAGGTGAGTTGGGGAGAAGAAATGGGTTTACAGAAGCATGACACTCCCTTTTTTATTACTGAGGGTAGACCAGTCTGCTTATATGTACCCAAGAGGAATACTGGTTAATATCTCATCTGTTCCTTGAGAATCTCAGGATAAATTCCCACTAACTCAACTGTGAAAGAGATCAGAGCTAGAATATTGCATTATGCAGAAAAAAGGAAAATAACTAAAATCTATGGGACTTTGGAGGATATATATATATATATATCCCTGTCTTCATGCCTGACACTTTCGCAGTTATGTAGTCTTTTTGACTAGGTACAAGGCAGGGAATTAAAAAAGGAGGTACTCTATCACCGTTTTGAGTGAGTTGTTTCCTGAGGCTGCCTGAAGCATTTCATGACCCCTGGCCAGTGCCACACCTCCACCTGTGCTTCTCATCCATTTTGGTATAACCATTTAGAGGTGAAAATTTACTACAATACAATGACAATGAAGGGAATGAAAGTGGACAGATGACTACACATTGCATTTCATGATGCCAAAATGACTATAGGAAGAACTGAGGAAGACAAGGTCTGAGCGGGAGAGGACACCAGAAGTTCTCTGTTATCTCATGATTATATTTCACTCTATTCTGTTTTGCAGTACTTCTATCAAGGGACAAATTTTAGTGTACTTCCAGATTATCCTGTAATATATTTGCCTCCACTTCCTCAAAAAGTCACTCCACAATCATGGCTTTGATTTGAAATATACTGATGTCTTAACTATGAGAAAAAGTCCTGTCTATCCTAATGCTTGAGGTAAGTAGGCTATCTGCTAACAGCATCTTGACAAATAGTAATGGGGATACAGATGAGGTGAAATGCCGGGACACCTGCACCCCAATGTTTATAAGTAACAATGTCCACAATAGCCAGACTGTGGAAGGAGCCTCGGTGTACATCAACAGATGATGGATAAAGAAGCTGTGGTCTATGTATACAAGGGATATTCCTCAGCCATTAGAAATGACAAATACCCACCATTTGCTTCAACATGGATGGAACTGGAGGGTATGATGCTAAGTAAAGTAAGTCAATCGGAGAAGGACAAACATTATATGGTCTCATTCATTTGAGGAATATAAAAAATAATGAAAGGGATTATAAGGGAAAGGAGAGAAAATGAGTGGGAAATATCAGAAAGGGTGACTGAACCTGAGAGACTCCTAACTCTGGGAAATGAACAAGAGGTAGTGGAAAGGGAGGTGGGTAGAGGGATGGGGTGACTGGGAGATGGGCACAGAGGGGGACACTTGCCGGGATGAGCACTGGCTGTTATGCTATATGTTGGCAAATCGAACTCCAATAAAAAAAATATACAAAAAAAAGTAATGGGGATGAAGAGAGGGAATCTAAGCCTCATCTATTGACAACCTGTTTTGGATCAACGTTTCCTTGTCCAAATATTTCAAGAGAGAAAGTAAATGGAAGAGACATAAAACATGGGAATAGTTACATTACATTAAGAGAGAAAAAAATAATATTTAATTAATTATGTTATTTATATATTACATATATTTGAATATATTATATATTATAAAAAAGCAAAGAATGTTGGAATTGGTCTTCTAAATGTCCACATATATACTATAAAATTATTTTATGAACATTTTATAAAAAATATGTTCACTCAGTGCGTATGAGTATATAAATGTGGAATCAAATAAATTGTGGCTCGGGGTATGGTCAAATGGTCAGCAACCAATGAAATTCTGCCATTAAAATATGTTTAATATCATAGGTAAATAACATCAGAACACACACTTTTATGAAATAGGACCCTAATAGGTAGTATATTAACTCATACAAACACATGCTCATCATATATGGATATGAACAGTGTTCAATGACAGTACGGAATTTTCACAATTCAACAGTTTATTTTTTTCTGAATAGCATGATCATGGGTACCATTGTTTCTTTTTAAGCAATTGTGCATGTGCATAATTTCAGCACGTACTACTTTTTAGCTTTTTTATACACATACTTAAACATTACAGACAGGATCATGAAAGATGACAGCCTCAAGAAACCTTTAAAATATGTGAAAAATGTTGAAGTAAAGCCTAATGCTTAGAAAATAAAGTGTCTAATTATAGAATTACATACCAACAGACAGCTTCTTAAAGTAAGGATGGTCTCATTTATTTTTTATGGTCCATCAAATAAGCCTGACAAGTATGTGATGGTCAAAGAATTATTTATTAATCTTTAAGAAAAAAAATATTTCAAAATTAAACAACAGGACAGAAGAATTTACAATGCCTTTTAACAAATTTTTAATTAAAGTACTTTCTTTTATGGAAAAGAAAATTGAAATCTAGGTAGATTCACTCACTTTTATAGAAACATAGTGGGAAAGATGGAGTAGATAATTCCAAATTCAAATCCAAGTTCTACCCATTTCCCTGAAACAATTAATAAGCATTTTCTGGGAATCTGCAATGTGCAAATTCTGATATTTGACAGTATTTACAGGCAATATAATGTTCCAGACTTTAGGACTTCCCATTACGGAGATTCTCATTTTGGGGGTGGACAGAGAACCAGTGCTTTCAGAAAGGACAAAAAAAGGGGAACTGGAAAGAATGCTGGGAAAGGAGTCACCCTGTATATTTCCCAAGCCTTTACATATTCTCTTGTGGTGGAATCTGCCAAAGTTTCTGGAATAGCATCAATGTTATCCATTCCCACCCCCCCTTCTCTGTCCTTTTTTATCCTTATTTCTTATAACTAAGCTGTTGCATTTTGAGAAAATGATTTGTTCGACCTTGTTTCCAAACTGAATGTAAGTAATTCTTGAGGACTGTGAGCTATGCACTTTCATTCCATCTATAGCTCCAGTGATGAAGCTCAGAGATAATACGATGGAATTCCCAGTTCAAGAGACACTCAGTATGAGGACAAAGCAAATGACCAGCTGCATCTGAATTTATCTGAACTCAAACTTCATGAAGACAGATGCTAATTCCTCTTTGCCAAAGATAAACCAACAAAAACACAAACTATGTCAGCTGCAAAGTGCTTTTCTCAAAGGTCATGTAAAAACTAGAGGGCTCTCAAAAATGTTTTGAAGAAATCTTTGCTGGAGAGAATTGATTTAATTACCTATAACTCGTCCTCTGGGGACAATTAAAATTTGACAGCACTCTACAAAGACACATTTGCAGGAGAGGAAATGCTAAAGATATTTTCTGTAAAATTCCTAACACAACACAAACTTTTATAGTCCCTGGATTTATTTTTGCTTGGTATGAACAGAACTAGATTTATGACTTTGTTCTTGTTTGTTTGTTTAATAAATATCCCCCTTTTTTTCCCCAGCAATGCTACCAGGAATCCAAATGATTCAACAGCAAGAAATATTTCAAAGCTAAGAATAAGAAGCCATAAAGAATTGTGCTTAATTGTCTTCACAAATCTAATCTGACTGTTCTCATAATGCTTTCTTCCCTGGGTGCCTCCGCCTCAGACCTTTTGTGTCAAGCAAGGAACAATTAACACAGACTTAAGAGTGCAGGTTATGTTTTAGAAATGATACTTTCACATTCTTGCAGGAGCTTAGAAAAAACAAAACTATATATCTGCAATGATTTTAACAATAACCAGGTATCATCACATGTGATGAGCTCATTTGAAGGCTGATGTTTTTCTCTTGGGGTTTTATCACTAGAAACTGGTGCCAAGATCATGACACTGGAGGGAAAAAAAAAATGATCTCTTTACTGTTTGACTTTCAGAAATGGCTCAAGTGACTATTTTAATTTGTTCTTAAGAAAAGGCCTGAGAGTAGCTGAGGGAAAGTGAAGTAGGCAGATTTTTTCCATGGACTTAAAAATTAGCATTTGCCAAAGTGTATTCTTCAGAAAACTAAGTCTCTGAAGTGCTGTTAATTTGAAAACAAAAAAGATTCTATAATCAACTATATTTGGGGAAATTTGCACTTCAATAAAATTAAAATCTTATCTTGCTTTACATTTCTCAAAAGCTTTTTTTCTAGCTAAGTAGGCATTATCAATTTCCAAGAAAGGGATAAAATGGGCAATTCTCCAAAACTTAGTTGTTCCCACAGCCCTGATATAGCTAAACATTTTGTGGAGAAGTGCTTTTCAATGTCAACCTTGGGTAAAGATGTCATTCTAGTCTCAAGATCTCCCACACTTTGTGATTGATTCCTGATTGACACACAATATGTTCTCTCAGGGGATGGGAGGTGTGAGCCAAGTTATTTAGAATGCAAGTTTCTCAGGATTTTGGCAGCCTAGTATTAAAGCATCCGTCTGATAGAATAAACTACTTTTTTGTGCATCTCCATGGTATCAGACATTGTGGTAAGTACTCTTCAAAATGTGAGAGGAGTTCAGTATATCTGTATAGTTAAAGAAAATGAGACTCAGAGTTAAAGCAATCTGTGTAGCTATTTATGACAATTCCAGGCATTAAAACTAATTTGTTCAGTCCTGAAGATAAATCTTCTTGGTGCATGTTTGCATGGTATTTGGACCTTGTCACAGACCATAAGCCCACATGGACTCCACCAGAGCAAACCACGTCAACCAGGCCAACGTCGGTGTACTATCAATAGTAAAGACTCATCTATGAGCCTTCATAGAACTATGAAGTTCATCTATGAACTTCAGGACAGTTAAAAACCCAATTTCTAATCCATTGCTTACCTCTCATTTCTTATGATGTTATAGGATAGATCTAGATGTTAAAATAGGCTTCTCATGCTTGTATACAAGAAGCAGACACCGCCTCCCCAAGATAATAATAATAATTATTAGAAACAATAATACTCAGAGTCCAACAATCTGTGTATTTAATTAATTACCTAGGTAATGCTCCTTCGAGTGATCTTTGGATCAAGTTTTAAGAAGCTCTGATATGGAGAATATGAAGACCTCCAGTTATTACTAATCTAGAAACAAAACTGTCTTTATAAGATAATCATTGTGTAACATAAAGACTTTGTTGGATATTCAAAAAAGGGACATGGTCAATATTTACTAGATTTTTTTCATTGCTTTCAAAAGGCTCTATGTCAGATTCCTTTGTTTCTAAAGCTAGCTCCAATTAAAGGAGAGATATCTGGTATCTATTGTCTCCAATTTAATAATTCATTCTTTAAAGACTTTGCCCTTGTGCTTATTTTTAAACACATGTTCAATTCAGACTTACAAATATTTAGGGTATAGTAAGAAATGAGTTCGATGAGGAATACGAAAGGAAATCAGACACTGGCCCTGCATCCCAACATCTCGGGTTGCTATTGGAAGTAGGAGAGTAAATCTCCTAAGAAAATAAAGTATGGCTCTCTTATTTTCTAGAATAACAGCTACATTTATCTGATTAAGGGTTGTATCATATCAAGCAGAACTTAAATAAACAAGATTAAAAAATAAGTAAGAAAAAAAAAAACAGTTTCTGAATCCCAAAGGCCCGAGTTCAAGTACAAGTACTGAGGCTTAACAAATGTAGGCTTTCCAATTCTCAGAACATCAGTCTCTTACTCACCCAGTGAACTTATGCCTGTGTCTTAACTGTCGGTTTTTCCTGCTGCCCTCACTTCCCCCATCCCTTTCCTATTTATCTGAACAAACAAAAGAAATAGTAACAGAAAGTCACTGGAGGAAAGTAAAATATTTTTGAATAGACCAAGGAGGAGCCCTGGTTTAGGGATAAACTAGTCCTTTTCAGCACATGTCACACTGACAGCTCACTTACTTGGTATCTTGCAGGGAGACAGATAATATCACAGCATGCCACGGAGACAAAGAACTAAAGGGCCAAAACAGAGCCCTTAGAAAGGAGTTGAGTTATTGATTTTTTTTTTTCTTCTTGAAACACATTTCTCTGAAAATGGAGAAGCTGAGCTTCTAAGAGGAAAGATGGTTTCTACTTTACATGTCCTTGATTCCTGACTACTAGGAAAGAACTAAGGAATGTGATAAGTGTTTTAAAGAAAATCTATGCAGACACGCAACAAAATGGTAGAATAGGACTAGAGCCCACTTTTGTTTTGCCTTTATGGGGTTTTTGTTTGTTTATGCTTTTGTTTCTTTTTTTGTTTCTGTCTTTATATGTTTTGGTTTGTTTTTAAGAACATATTAAGTGGGATTCTAATACATTTTGGATAAAATCATTTTCATGGGTGGAATAATTATTTTTCACTTGTCACATCTGACTTTGTGGTCATCTCTAAGAAATGCTATGAAACAGAGCAGTACTTGACAAGATGTTAGAAGAAGAAGTAGGTAGCAGAAATGGAAGTAGGCTATCTTCCTTCCCTGCCCACCAGAATAGAAGCAACTATGTCTACTTCAACAGAAAGTGCCCCCCGGTATTCAGAATGGGCTGGGCTGGGATCTCTATTTACCCTACGATGTTCTCCACAAAGATCTGAGTGAACAACTTTCACAAAACCAGAATAATCCCATTGTTCAGTCAATACCTGAAGACAAGCTAATAAACACTGTATTTTTGCTCATATTAATTTATGATGACCAGTTTCCACCAGTAGGAATGGAAGGCAGAAACAAAATTAAAATACCATTTTTAAAGTCCTTTATCTATAGATAATCATGACTGTGGGTATTTCCCCCTCTATTGCCTCTAGGATTTATGACTAACTTATGAAATAGGTATTATTATCTATCATATATATGTATCCACACATGCATGCACACATGTATGCGCACACACACACACTCACACTCACAGAGCCAGAATTCAAACCCAAGTTTCTCCATCTTCACACCCACTTCCTCTCATCTGTGTCATAATGTCCTTTCTTCAGAAACAGAAAGTATTTTGCAGTTTCAAAATGGTGATGGTCCTATAATATATATGTCATTCTAACATTCTGTAATAATTACCCATATATTTTGTTCATTGTTTACTGTGTTACTCATGTCTGAAGACTCAGTTTTCACTTAAGTGTTTTGGGTGGGAAAATTACAATGGGATGGAACAACAACAACAAAAATGATGGTGATTTAAATACAGACTTGGACCCTGGTTATGCCAGCAAGTAATGATATAAATATGGATTAATTAACCAATCCCTTGGGGTCTCAGTTCTCTTGTCTTGAAAATGAGAACACAATTGCTCTCTTAACAACAGTTGTGATGATTAATATTAATGAAAATTGGAATCACCCTGTGTATATCAGGAATTCGAATTCATGCTACAACATTGTTTTATCCTTCAATCGGTTTTCTCGTCTTCTGTACTTTCTACTTACATTCCCCCAGACTCACTACATCCTGTTAGTTTTGTACTGGTCTGAGTTGTGTACAATTTCTCATAGGCAGAAGGGGAAATAAACAGATAAATTAATCCTGGTTTTACCATATAAGCCCTCTCCTGAGACCTCCTTTGTCATGTTTGATTGGATGGATCTGATTATATTCTATTTGTATTTCTATTGCAATTTTAGGTTTGTTTTAGAAGTAAGCATGTTTAACTTGTTAAACTAAACATACAAAACACTGGCTCCAGTTTACTCATCATCATCACCATCATCGCAAACATATGAATGACAAATCTTAGAGTGCACACCAGAATCAATAACTTCCCATTCTGTATCATTTTCCTTCTCATATGTTCCTCACTGGGGAACAGAAACCTTACAATAATTGCTAAAGCAAATAATTTCACATTGGACGGAACAGGAAAAGGAACTTTAGAACCAGATACAGAGAAAAAGAGAAAACCTTCCCATAGGAGCGTACATACATTTGGATTGAAATTTAGGAAAGGAACTTGCAAACCGAATGAAAAGGTGGGTATTTTTTTCAGAAACATGTGACTTTTAAGTATTGTGGAGTCATAGGAGAAGATGTTGTGTTTGAGGAATATTTTTCAGTGACATTGGAACATTTATTGAAAGGTGAGGTATGAAGTTTGTGGCAGCATTTGGGGTAGAAATGACACAGTAAGAAGCTCAAGGAATCTAGAAACCATTGCTCATCAGTATTGGCTGATCATCTGAATTGCTTGCAACATTTTGAAAAATACAGATTTCTAGTTTTCACTCTTTGAATTTATGTTATGATTCTGCAGATTCAAGGTGAGGCCAAACTCATACACACACACACACAAACACACACACACACACACACACACTGCTAGTTCATCAATTTATATATATATATAATCATAACATAATTTAAAATATATTTATACTATGCATAATATATACACATACATATATACACACAGATGCTTTACATATTATAATACGCTATCATATACAATAATATGCTGTAATATGCTATACTATACTATATGTGCATCAAAAACACACACACATTTTTTTAGAGACTCTCCAAGAATTTTGTCTTAGAGGGAGAACTGGTGATCTAGCAGCACTGAGCACCACAGAATCATATTTCAAGGATGCCAGTCAGTTCAAAATAGAGAATATAAGGGAATAGTGATTTAAAAAGCAAATTCTAGCGTCCAAAGGCCAATTATTTAACAGTAACTATCATAGGGTAGAGATTATTTATGTATAATTTGCAAGGTATATGGCATAAAACTTGATATTCACCAAGTATCCCAAAGTAAGGCATCACAGGGGTATCCAAGAGGAGCTAGAGAAAGTGAATATGCTTAAGAGATATTTTGGTGGCAAATCAGTAAGAGTAATCCTGAAAGCTGGAAAATGGTTAAACTTTGAAAATGTAAGCATGAAACACTGGATTTGATTGTATACATGATACATTTAAA
This sequence comes from Canis lupus familiaris, assembly GCF_011100685.1. NCBI lineage: Eukaryota > Metazoa > Chordata > Mammalia > Carnivora > Canidae > Canis > Canis lupus. The sequence continues at coordinate 86,124,528 of NC_049226.1, read as the reverse complement.
GATACATCTTACATCCAGATGGAGATGTATAGTAAGCAGAAGTATGTACTGGAAAACTGTGAAGAGGCTATATTGCTGGGAGACGTAGCATTTAGAGGTTTGTGGATGATCTATAGAAGACTGTTCCCTTAACACACTAGCTCTATCCTTAGCCCATATATATCCCTTTGTATTATTACCCTGATAACTCTAGAAGTTTACATGACCATCACTTCTGTATTTTAACTTCTGTATTATTTGCCTACTATCTTCCCAAGAAGAGGGCAAATTCTGTAAGGAATGATACTGTGTCTAGTTTGTTTGCTAGTACATGTCCAGATCCTGGACAGTGCTTGATGCTTACTATTTTTGGATGAATAAATAAATGGCTAATTTGAATATTTTCTTATTTATTTTTAAAAGATTTTATTTATTTGAGAGAGAGAGAGAGAGAATGAGTAAGGGGGAGGGGCAGTGGTAGAATTGAGAAGCAGACTCCCCACTAAGCAGAGACCCCTGACATGGGGCTTGATCTCAGGGCCCTAAGAGCATGACCTGAGCAAAAGGCAGACTCTTAACCAAATGAACCACTCAGGCATCCCTAAAAATTTTATTTTTAAGTAATCTCTACACCCAACATGGGGCTTGAACTCACAACCCCAAGAAGAAGAGTTGCATGCTCCACTGATTGAGCCAGCCAGGCGTCCTGTTTGAATAGTTTTTAAACAAGTTCACAATATTTAACTAAATATCCTTTTTTTTCAAACATAATGCTAAGAAAAAAGATATCTCAGCACATTTTTCACCACCAATAACCCAATAGTTGTTAGAAATGATATACTTTTTTCTATAATTATGAATCCCAAATATCTAGAATTCAAGTTCCATCATAATTTTGTCTTATTTTATAATAAAATGTAATGTATAAATCACCAGAGTGCTAATTAAAAACAAACATATTATATGAATGTGGCTTACCTGATTGCCATTATATCCGACAAATGTACTTATGGTGTTACTATAAATTAACTTCTCAAAATATAAAGATAACGCTGGGAACAATTTAAGGATAAACTTTAAAAGTAATATATTAAATGAGATAAATAAAATGTTAAATGTAATATTCACATCTTAATTATACAAATTATAGAAGTAAATGTAAAATTTGTATTGAGTAATATATGTTAGTAAATTTATATTCAATTCTCTCAAATCAAATGATACAGCCCACTTTTATAGCTCTAGAAGTATTTTATTCTATGGAACACTGAACTAATGACCAGATAAAGAATTTTCTGCTAGCTTTAACTTAGCTCTGAAAAGTCATAGCAAATGCAATAAAATTATATTGCATCTTGTATTATTGATATTTGTGTTACTTCCTCTCTTTGAGTCATTTCTTTTTTTATATTTTCACTAAGGTGGGATATGAAAAAAAAGCAATCTAAGACAACCTTCTCTGTCATGTATATGTATTGAGAATGAGTAAATGGATGAATGAGAAAGGAAATACAATCTTAAATACTTTTGACAACGCTCCCAAGAGTGAGCAGGCATTTCAGTTAGTCCAACTACATCATTTTATATGGATGTAAACTTGACCCAAGTATTTGGAGTGACTTCTCCAAAATCATGTTTAGTTAGTTAAGGATGATACTAAGATTATAATTTAAGTCATTACATGAACTTCTCCAATTTATTGTGATAGTAGTGTCTGAGAAATGGTCAAGCTAAGAGACACTATGATCTAATAATTTTTCCTGTGTTTAAGGGACATTTCTTTTTTTTTTTTTTAAGTTTATTTACTTAGTTAATCTCTACACCCAACATGGAGCTTGAACTCACAAATCTGAAATCAAGAGTTGCATGTTCATATGACTAAACCAGCCAGATACCCCTTAATGGGCATTTCTTTAAGAAAGGGAAGCACACTAAGCAAGAGTCTCATTTGTCCAATTTTAGCATTCACCTATATCCCAAGAAGCTAGTAAATTTTAGATTTCAGGGAAATTAAAAAAAAAAAAATCTCCCCATCAAGATTGTTCTGATACTTCTACTATCACAAGCAATACAGACAACTGATTTCCCCATTCTCTATGAAAGATGGTATAATCATTCATCATTTAGTTTTCATTCACTCAATGTTTATTGAGAATATACTGCAAGGCATTTGTTAAGCCATTCACAGATGAAAATTTAAATAAAGGGCAAATAGATTTTGGCAAAGGAAAATGCAAGTTGGACCCAAAGAAATTAAATAAATGGTCATATTGTGTAATTTTTACTTACAGATATATAATTTCCAAGTATGACATTTTTCTTTACAAATATAGATTTAGACAGAAAAGATACATCTGCTCATATCCAAGAAAAACAATTTTAAAGATCTTATTTATTTATTCATGAAAGACACACACACAGAGAGAGGCAGAGACATAGGCAGAGGGAGAAGCAGGCTCCTTGCAGATGAGACTCGATCCCAGGACCCTGGGATCATGCCCTGAGTCAAAGGCAGATGCTCAACTGCTGAGCCACCCAGGCATCCCTCCAAGAAAAATTATGCTACAGGTTTGCTTCCTGCCATGAGCAACTAGATAACTCAGCAAAATATATTGAAGGCAAATATTTGGACACTAGACAATGGTCAGAGAAATACTGAAAGCCTAAACAAAGGAATAAAATTTAGGTAAGCCTTATGTTTGCCTCAGTTTATGGCCTGCAAGAAATTTTCAGGCCACAAAGAAAGGGAGGGTACAAACAGAATCTGATGAGCTTACTGGGTAGAGGATGCAGAGATTAGAATTTGGGGAGGCTGAAGCAACTAGAATGCTCAAGTGGCACTGTCAAAAAAAAAAAAATTGCATAGGCAGTGCACTCTTAAATTTGAACCTCTGGCTGTATATTGATCTCCAGAGTTGTATAAGAAGAAATTACCCATGGACATAGAAAGAACCACTGTGAAGCAACAGACCATGCATCATCAGAACTCACAGAATTTTGATGCCGGTTGGTATTCCTAGAAGTCAAAATGGAAAGGCCTCTTAGAAAATGAGGCATTTGTGGGGTGCCAGGATGGTGCAGCCAGTTAAGCATCCAACTCAGCTTTGGCTCAGGTTGTGATCTCAGCATCGCGATCTCAGGGTCTGAAATTGAGCCCCATGTTAGGCTCCACTCTTATGTAGAGTCTGATTGAAATTCTTTCCCCCTCACCCCCATCCCTCACCCGATCTCTCTCTCTCAAAGAAAATAAATAAACCTTTGAAAAAAAGAAAAAGAAAAGAAAAGAAAGAAGAAAGAAAGAAAGAAAGAAAAGAAAGAAAGAAGAAAGAAAGAAAGAAAGAAAGAAGGAAGGAAGGAAGAAAGAAAGAAAGAAAGAAAGAAAGAAAGAAAGAAAGAAGGCATTTGTTAAAATCAACAGAATGCTACTAGCTTATCAGTGAGACTAAAGAAATCCCAAAATTAAGCTCTCTGTATCTGTCATAACAGAGCTTAAAGCAAAATTGTAAAACCTCAAATTGAACTAAAGTTGATTATATCCCAGAAATAAAAGCCAATAAACATTAAAAGAATATAACAAAATCCTGTAACCAATAACAAAATTTGAAACATTTGATATCAAACAAAAATTATCAGGCATAGAAATTGGGAGGAAAATATGGATATTCTAGGAATACTGATCAATAAAAACAGTGATTTGTAATTAAACTTCTCTGCAAACTAGAAATTACAAAATACTTCTTCATCCTACTAAAATATATCAATAGAAAACCCGCATCACTTATCAGCATTCAATGAAATCCCAATCAAAATTCAAGCAAGTTATTTTACAGATATTGACAAATTAATTCTAATGTTTGTATGTAGAGGCAAAAGACCCAAAATAGTCAACACAATATTGAAGAAGAACGAAGTTGGAGCTCTGATGTTATCTGACTTCAAAACTCACTATAAAGCTACAGTAACGTAGGCAGTGTGCTATGGGTCAAAGAATAGACAAATAGATCAGTGGAACATAATAGAGAGTCCAGAAATAGACCCTCATAAGTATAGTCAATTGATTTTTGATAAAGGAGCAAAGACACTAGAATGAAACAAAGGTTATCCTTCAACACATGGTGCTGGAACAAATGAAATCCATGGGTAAAAAACAAAACAAAAGAATTTGAGAAAAAGACTTTAGTCCCTTAACAAAATATACCTCAAAATGAATTACAGACCTAGGAAAATGCAAAGCTTTAAACCCCCTAGAAGAGAAAAGGGGAAAAGTTACATAAAATAATAGATAAAATAGACTTCATTAAAAGTGAATAATTCTGCTCTAAAACAAAACAAAACAAAAATGTCAAGAGAATTAGAAGACATTCCATAAACTGGGAAAAATATCTATAAAGGCACATGTGATAAAGAACTGTTATATGCAAGTGACTCTAAAAAATTAAACAATAAGAAAGCAAAAAGCCCAATGAGATACCACCTCACACCAGTGAGAATGGGGAAAATTAACAAGACAGGAAACAACAAATGTTGAAGAAGATGTGGAGAAAGGGGAACCCTCTTGCACTGTTGGTGGGAATGGGAACTGGTGCAGCCACTCTGGAAAACTGTGTGGAGGTTCCTCAAAGAGTTAAAAATAGACCTGCCCTATGACCCAGCAATTGCGCTGCTGGGGATTTACCCCAAAGATGCAGATGCAGTGAAACGGCAGGACACCTGCACCCCGATGTTTCTAGCAGCAATGTCCACAATAGCCACACTGTGGAAGGAGCAATGATGTCCTTCGACATCAGATGAATGGATAAAGAAGATGTGGTCTATATATACAATGGAATATTACTCAGCCATTAGAAAGGATGGATACCCACCATTTGCTTCAATGTGGATGGAACTGGAGGGTATTATGCTGAGTGAAGTAAGTCAATCAGAGAAGGACAATCATCATATGGTCTCACTCATACAGGGAATATAAGAAATAATTAAAGAGATTATAAGAGAAAGGAGGGGAACTGAGTGGGGAAAATTAGAGAAGGAGACAAACTGAGAGAGACTCCTAACTCTGGGAAATGAACAAAGGATAATGGAAGGGGAGGTGGGTGGGGGGATGGGGTGACTGGGTGACAGGCACTGAGGAGGGCACTTGATGGGATGAGCGCTGGTTATTTTACTATATGTTGGCAAATTGAACTTCAATTAAAACAATACAATAAATCTCAAAAAAAATTGGGAATACAAAAGAAAAGAACCAAATTTAAAAATGATCCAAAGACTTTGACACCTTATTAGAGAAGATACAGAGATGATAAACATATGAGAAGAATTTCACACTGCATGTCAGTAGGGAAATACAAACAAAACAAACAAACAAACAGAAATCAAAAACAAAAACAAGGAAATACCACTATATACTTATTAGCATGGCCTAAATCCAAAACAAAGATAACATTTAGGTACTGGACAGAATGGGAAAGAACCATAACTTTCATACATTGTAGTGGGAATATAAAGTGGTACAAACACTTTTCAGACAATTTGGTTATTTCTTACAAAAGTAAACATACCTATAGCATATGATCTAGAAATCATGCTCCTTAGTATTTATCCAAAGATCTTGAAAACAGCTCCCCTGAAAAGAAAAAACAAAAACAAACAAAAACAAACATCCTGCTCATTGATGTTTATAGTAGCTTTATTCATAATTGCCTAACTTTGGAGACAACCAATTGTCCTTCCATATGTGAAAGAATAAATAAAAGGTGGTAATCCAGACAACGGAATATTATTCAGTACTAAAAAGTAATGAGCAGTAATTAGTGGGGCCTCCCAGCAAGATGGATCAGGAAAAGAGTTAGTGAAAAAGAAACTTGCTGAAACCACTGTCATCCCAGCGATTGTGTAACATGCCCAAAGAAACACCATCTGGGGAGCAATAGCAGAAGTTCTTCACTGCAAGGGCTATATAAAATGGTCTAGCTAGTCACTAAATAAACAAAAAGCGAAACCAGCAACAACCCTTAGAGGAAGAGGGATTCAAATCATATCCAGATTTGCTGGATAAATTATCTAAAATATCTGGTGTTGGGATCCCTGGGTGGCACAGCAGTTTAGCGCCTGCCTTTGGCCCAGGGCGCGATCCTGGAGACCCGGGATCAAATCCCATATCGGGCTCCTGGTGCATGGAGCCTGCTTCTCCCTCTGCCTATGTCTCCACCTCTCTCTCTCTCTCTCTCTCTGTGTGACTATCATAAATAAAGAAAAATTAAAAAAAAAAAAAAGTTTAAAATATCTGGTGTTCAACATGAAGTGCTAAGACATGCAAAACAATAAGAACATGTGACTTATGCACAGGAAAAATTATCTTGTGGGAAAACCCAGTTGTTGAATTTAATGAAAACATCAAAGCAACCACTATATATATGTTCAAATTATTTAAGGAAACCATTACTTAAGCTTAAAAAAAAACATAGAAAAGCAAAATAACAATATTTCTTCAACAGAGTATAACAAAGATTTTTATTTTGTTTTGTTTTGTTTTGTTTTTTTTAAAGATTTCCACAAATGGAATTTTGGAGCTGAAAAGTAGAATAACTTAAATGGAAAATCCACAAGAGGGCTCAAAATTTGATTTGACCTGGCATATGGATAGGAAAACTTAAAAATAATGTAGTTGAGGAATCTGAATGTAGTTTATAGAATCTGAAAAATAGAGGGAAATGAATGACAAGAAATCAAAGAGCTAAAGAGAAATGTGAGATACAATTAAGAATACCAACATACACCTAATAAGAGTACAAGAAGGAGAGAAGAGAAAGAGTGGAGGAAATATTTGAAGAAATAATAGAGAAAAGTTTTTAATTTGATGAAAAACATTACTCTACATGCCCTGGAAGTCAAAAACCTCTTAAGCAGATAAATGCAAAGAGATTCACACGCAAAAAGATCATAGTAAAAATGTTGAAAAACAAAGAAAAACTTGAAAAGAGAAAGAGAAAAATTATTCACCAATATGAAGGGACTCCAATAAACTTAACAGCTGATGTCTCAATAAAAAGAATGGAGGCCAGAAGACAGTAGGTTGATATAATGAAAATGTTGAAAGATTACACACTGTCAACCAAGAATCTTATATCCAGCAAAATTCTCTTTCAAAGCTGAAGGCAAAACAAAAACTTTCCCAAATAAATATGAAAAGTAATTTCTAACAAATCTGCCTTTAAAATATTTTTTCAGGCTGCAAAGTAAGTGCCCCAAACTATAATACAAGTTATTCTCTCTGATAAACAAACGAGGAACATCAGTAAAGGTAATTCTATAATTATATCAAACAATATAAATTTGTATTTCACCTCTTTATTTTCATTGTTTAAAAAGCAATTAAACAAATAAGCATAGAATTGTATCACTGGGACTACGCCATTTAGAAATGTATGAAAATAACACCTGAAAGAAGCAGAAGAGGAAAACTATATGATGATAAAAAAAAATACATCAGATGTAAATCAATTCTGCAAGAATAAAAAAAGAAAACACTAAATGGTGAATGAAAAGATTAATATTCAAAACACTGTAAGTATATATTTGCTCTATTTTCTTCTTTTAGCTTCTTTTAAAGACATAAAATTACAGGAGTTAATAATTATAACAGTGCACTTTTAACATATATGCATGTAATTTGTATAAAAATAATAGAACAAAGGAAGAAATAAGGGCTAGCGCTCTATAGGAATAACGTTTTCTCTAATTCACTGGAATTCAGGATGTAGGTTCTCATAAATTATTAGCATGTATATGATCAAGATTAACTAAAAAACAGTGAAGACATCATTGGTGAATTAAAAAGTACACTAGAGGGATCCCTGGGTGGCGCAGCGGTTTGGCGCCTGCCTTTGGCCCAGGGCGCGATCCTGGAGACCCGGGATCGAATCCCACATCGGGCTCCCGGTGCATGGAGCCTGCTTCTCCTTCTGCCTGTGTCTCTGCCTCTCTCTCTCTTTCTGTGACTATCATGAATAAATAAATAAAAAATCTTTAAAAAAAAATAAATAAATAAATAAAAAATAAAAAATAAAAAGTACACTAGAAAATATTCACTTAATACCAAACAATGCAGTAAAAGAGAAAAGAGTGATCAATAAATATATAAGACATGAAGAAAACAAGAATGAAATAGCAGATACAAACTATATCAATATTAACATTAAATAAAACAGATAAAGCAGTCCAATTAAAAAGTCAGTGATTGTCAGATGTAGCAGATGAAAAACATAATCCAACTATACGATATCTTAAGAAGATCAACTTATACTCGAAGATATAAATATTGAAATAAAAGGGTGGAAAAATATATGTCATGCAAACCACAACCACAGGAAAGCTAAAGTGATGGACTAATTTTTGACAGTGGGGATTTGAAAGAGGGCTCCACTGACCCCCATTCTGACTCCATCTTTTTAATTGATAGAGTTCTTCTTCCTGACTTATCTCTTTACCTCAGGCAAAAAGTTAAGCATTCCTTAATGGGAACTGAGGCTTCCCCTCAAGTGATAAAGATTGCTCTGAAACAGCAAGACCCTAAGAAAATGATCAAACTGACCTTCACTGCCCACTGCACATACTCACTGACCCTTGTCCCACATTTTCCTCGTATGAACAGTGAAGTATTTTCAACACTTTGGAGACAGTCTTTGAAACGTCAGTCTGCTGTCATCCGGGTGCTCGCCTCACTGAAATAAGTTCCTTTCCTATTTCACCACCAAAAACAAACAGACCTCAATCTTCTTTACAGTTAATAGAGATAAAGGACACATTTTATAATGATAAAGGAATCAGTTCATCAGTTGTATTAAGAATTATAAATAAGGATGCACCTAGTAAAAGTACACCATAATACGTGAAGCAAAACTGATGGAAATAAAAGGACAAAAGACAACTCAATAATAATAGTTGAAGACTTCAACACCACACACTTTCAATAATGGATATGACAACTAGAAGATCAAGTTATCAAAAGACTTGAATACAATTAAAACATATATAACTCTGAATATAATGGACCTAATATCTGTTCAATACTCCACAAAACAACAGATTATACCTTTTCTTAAGGATAAACCAGATACAAAACAAAAACAAAAAATAAACCAAACAAACAAAAACCAACCTCAATACACTCAAATATTACAGAGTATGTTTCTGAGCCATAATGAAATGAAATTAGAAGTCAATATCAGGAAACATTTTGGAGAAACTCACAAATATGTGGTAACTGATACCACATATTTGGTATATTTCTTTAATAGAAATATACCAAGCTAACCGTTGGGTAAAAAAAAATAAACATTTAAAAAAGAAATCAGAAAGAACACTTTAAAATGAATAAATATAAAGAAACACAGGATTTAACTAAAGCACTGTTTAGAGTGAAATTTACAGCTAAAATGTCTATACTAAAAAAGAAGAAAGATCTCAAATCAATTATCTAAAATTCCAACTTAAGACAGGAATAAAAAGTAAAAATTAAGGGCACCTGGGTGGCTCAGTCAGTTAAGCATCTGCCTTCGGCTCAGGTCATGATCCCTGGGTCCTGAGATCGAGTCCCAAGTCAGGCTCCCTGCTCAAAGAGGAGTTTATTTCTCCCACACCCTCTGCCCTTGCTCCCTGCTCATGCTCTCTCTCTCTCTCTCTCTCTCTCTCTCAAAACAATAAATAAAATATTTTCTTAAAAGGTAAAAACTGAGGGACACCTCGGTGGCTCAGTGGTTGAGTGTCTCCCTTCAGTTCAGTGTGTGATCCCGGGGTCCTGGGATAGAGTCCCACATTGGGCTTCCCCCGTGGAGCCTGCTTCTCCCTCTGCCTATGTCACTGCCTCTCTCTCTCTCTCTCTCTGTGTCTCTCATGAATAAATAAAATCTTAAAAAAATGTAAAAACTAAACCTAAGTGAGCAGAAGAAAGGAAATAATAATGATGAGACAGTAGAAAACTAATAAAGAAAATCAAGGAAACCAGAAGCTTTATCAGGAAAATGGTTGAATGACAAGCAAGCACCTAAATATTGAACATCAATTTCGTCAGGCACCCGTCCTTTGAAACTACAATGAGATAATATCAAAGTTAAAATTAAAATGGTTAACATTCATATTCAGGTTCTGATGTTTCTTTATAAAATAATTTGTAAACTCTATTAAATTGTACTTGAATGATCTCACATTTGTACATATAACTCTAACTCTTTCTTAATTACCATTTCAAATATGATTTCCCTTCTTTGGGATGTTCAACCTTACGCTCTTCTAAAAAAAAAAATCAGTAGGGGTGTGTTCTACTCCTTTGGAATGGTATGGTTTTTAGTAAATGTTTCAATAAATTAATGACTTGTTCTTTCTTTGCAGGTTTTTTAAAATTCAATTTAGTTAACATATATCTTATTATTACTTTCAGGGATAGAATTCAATGATTCTTCAGTTGCATCTAACATCCAGAGCTCATGACATCAAGTGCCCTCCTCAATGCCAATCACCCAATTACCCCCAACAATGACCCCACATCCCCTCCAGCAACCGTCAGTTTGTTCCCTATGGTTTAGAGTCTCTTGTGGTTTGACTCTCTTTCCATTTTTTTTTCTTATTTTATTTCTCATTATTTTCCCCTTCTAGGGTCATTTATTTTGTTTCTTAAGTTCTGCATATGATGAAATCATATAGTATTTGTCTTTCTCTGACTGACTTATTTCACTTAGCATAATACCCTCTAGTTCCATCCACATTGTTGCAAATGGCAAGATTTCATTCTTTTTGTTGGCTAATATTCCAGGGTGTGTGTATCACATCCTCTCTATCCATTCACCTTGTCCAAGTGTATCTGGGCCCTTTCCATACTTGGGCTATTGTAGACATTGCTGCTATAAACATTTGGGTGTGCCTTCAGATCATTGTTTTTGTATCCTTTGGATAAATGCTTAGTAAAATAATTGCTGGGTTATAGCGTAGCTCTATTTTCAACTTTTTGAGCAACCTCCACACTGTTTTCCAGAGTGGCTGCACCAATCTGCATTCCCACCAGCAGTGCAAGAGGGTTATCCTTTCTTCACATGCTCGCCAACACCTGTTGTTTCCTGAGTTGTTCATTTTAGCCACTCTGATCAGTGTGAGGTGGGATCTTATTGTGGTTTTAATTTGTATCGCCCTGATGCTGAGTGATGTTGAGCAAATTTTCATGTGTCTGTGAGCCATTTGTATGTCTTCTTTGGAGAAATGTCTGTTCATATGCCCATTTCTTGAAGTGGATTTTTGGGGATTTTTTTGGAGGGGTGTTAGGTTCAGTAAATTCTTTATAGATTTATCTGATTTGTCATTGAAACGATCTCTTCCCATTTCATAGGTTGCCTTTTAGTTTTGTTGACTGTTTCCTTTTGCTGTGCAAAATATTTTTATCCTCATGAAGTCCCAATAGTTCATTTTTGTTTTTGTTTCCTCTGGAGAGGAGTCTAACAAGAAGTTGCCGTGGCCAAGGTCACAGAATTTGCTGTTTGTGTTCTCCTCTAGGATCTTTTGATAGAGGAATTTTAACTTACATCCTAGTTTCTGGCCAGAAATATGCATTGCTGAAAATCAAATATACACTGCTTCTAATTTTTTAAAAAAGAAAATTAAGGGGTGCCGGGATGGCTCAGTCAGTTGAGCACCCGACTCTTGTTTTTTTTTTTTTTTTTTTTGAGATGTTTTATTTACTTATTCATGAGAGTCAGAGAGAGAGAGAGAGAGAGAGAAAGGCAGAGATACAGGCAGAGGGAGAAACAAGCCCGATGTGGGACTGGATCCCAGGTCTCCAAGATCAGGCCCTGGCTGAAGGCGGCACTAAACCGCTGGGCAACCTGGGCTGCCCCTGACTCTTGGTTTTAACTCAGGTCATGATCTCATGCGTCATGGGCTCAAGCCCTGAATCAGGCTCCATGCTCAGCAAGGAGTCAGCTTGAAGATGCTCTCCCTCTGACCCTCCCCCCACTCTCTCTATCTAAAATAAATGAATGTATTTAAAAAATTAAAAAGATTTCTTATTCTCAAATAAGGATGTTTGTACAATCACTGGACAGTACTGAAGATGTCTAAAGAAATCTTAATCTGTTATAAACACAGTACTAAAAATTGCAGTGGGTGGCTCAGCCTGTTAAGTATCTGACTTAGGCTCAGGTCATGATTCCAGTTTCCTAGGATCGAGCCCCATGTTGGGCTCCTTGTTTAGTGGGGAGTCTGCTTCTCCCTGTTCCACTGCAGCTCCCCATTTGTGCTAGTTCTCTCTCTTTCTTTCTCAAATAAATTAAATAAATAAATAAATAAATAAATAAATAAATATTTTTTTAGCGATTTTATTTATTTTTAAAGATTTTATTTATTTATTCATGAGAGACACAGAGGGAGAGAGAGAGAGAGAGAGAGGCAGAGACACAGGCAGGGGGAGAAGCAGGCTCCATGCAGGGAGCCTGACATGAGACTCGATCCTGGGTCTCCAGGATCAGGCCCTGGGCTGCATGCGGTGCTGAACCGCTGAGCCACCAGGGCTGCCCCATAAATAAGTATTTTTAAAAAATGTAATGGGAGGACACCTGGTGGCTCAGGGGTTGAGCATCTGCCTTCGGCTCAGGGCATGGTCCTAGAACTCCAAGCCCCACATCGGGCTCCCTGCATGGAGCCTGCTTCTCCCTCTGCCGGTGTCTTGGCCTCTCTCTGTGTCTCTCATGAATAAATAAATAAAATCTTAAAAAAAAAAAAAAAAAGTAATGGGAAACCTTAGATACAAGTTGCAATTGATGCTAAGATCCCCTTTTAGGGGGCAACTGTGTGGCATAGTCGGTTAAACAGCCAACTCTTGATTTCAGCTCAGGTCTTGATCTCAGAGCCCTGAGATTAGGCCCTGTGTCAGGCTCAGTGTGGAGTCAGCTGATATTGTCTCTCCTTCTCCCTCTACCCTTCCCACTCATCCTATTACTCTCTCTCTCACACACAAAAATAAGTAAATAGATCTTTAAAAAAAGAGATCCACTTTCAGAGTCTAATTCTATACATAGTAAGGAGCTAATCTGACACTCTTCATGTGTTCTCTTACTATATAAAGATGGCAGGTCTGAATTGGCCCTAGGATACCTTTTAATAGGGCCAAATAGCCATGAAGCAGTGCACAGTGCCAAGGACAACTTTTAGGGATGCATGCATATATTTTCATTTATTTTGAAATCAATTAAAAATAAATAAATCTATCTGTATTATAGATTTCTTAATACAATATACTCATATAATTTTATTTATCATCAGATTCCATCCCAATGGTCAACATTTTAGCAAAGTTTGTGGATCAGTGGATATTTGTGCAAGGAATGACTGGGTACTGTGTGATGATACCAAATCTTACAGGACAGGCTGAGATGATGCCTTTAACCCCATATACACCAGCCACTGGATGGCAAATAGACATAGAAGGGGAACAGAGGTAGTAACCAGATTGGCACTATCTACAAGGGAGGTCTGGGTTTTCTATGTCAGAAGTGGACATTTTCTACCTTTGTCCTTGACAAAGTATATTAGACAAAGTCTAATATATATATTAGACTATATAAATATTTAAAAACACAAAGTGAAAATAGCCATCATTGGACCAGTCTTCTTGGTAATGTTAAAAAAAATTCCTACGTAGGTTGTTAGTTATGGTTATTTATCCCACCATGGTTTGCTCCGCTCTTTTCTCTCCTTCTGAGAAATGCATCATACCATGAGTGATCTTTATGTTCAGATACTCTTACAGGATTTCCCGCTGTGCAGTTCTTAGCTCCTCACCCCACACTGACACTCAGTCTGTGTGAAGCTGAGATATTATTTCTTCCCTATTATGCATAATAAGAATTACAATTTGTTTGTCAATGATTAATTACTGTTCTTCCCAAGAGACAGAATGCTGAGTGTTTTCATATGCTAATATATGCCAAGCTGCCAGTACTAACTCAGTTCTCTAATCCTAAAACTCACCTCAAGTGAAAGAATATCACTGTTTATTGCCAAAGTTGTCATTCGCTTGGAAATGAAATAAATATCTAAGAAGCATTTCAATGATAGACCTGCTTTTCAGCTGACAGATCACTCCTTGTTATCAAAAGGCAAATATATGTCAATGTGTGCATTGCTTAAGACTCATGAGATAATTGCTTCAATTTGCCTGACAATCTGATAATGTCATTTGCACAATTGTGAATGGTGTCAACACTGAATGAATGTTCTTAAAGGAGATTAAAGGTGTGAAGCACAGTGTGGGGGTGGGGGGAAGAAGACTCCTCTTGAAGTGTCTTCTGCTTGATGAAATCCTAGATAGCAACTTGCCTTTTCACAAGCCTTTGTCTTCGACTTACATTTGTTACTGGATTTATCACCAAATGAGAGAAGACATCCAAGATGCTAGGTCTCAGACAATGCATAGGATTTCAATCACGGTTTTAAATTCAAAATTATATTTATCCATATTTTCAATAATGTCCATACAGTGAACAAACATCTACAGATAACGAGCTATATGATGGTTGTGGGAGAAGCTTATGTTCCAGAATCAGACTCTTTTCATCTTGAATCACACTTTTACCACCAAGTTTCATGATGTTGGCTGTTTTATTTTGCTTTTTAAGACTTTCCAATTATAGTTTACTTATTTGTTTAAATGGGTATAATGCTATCTATTACTATGGAATTTTATGAAGATTAAACGTGATAATAAATGAAAAGCAATTATTACTATGACTGGCTCAGAGTAAGCATTTAGAATATTTTAACTAGTTATTATTAACATTATTCATGTATATTCAATCAAGTTATTAACTTTTCTAAGCCTCAATTACCTCATCTTTTAAATGGCTCCCATAATAAGTTAGATGTAATGCTGATTTCCTTGAAGTGTTGTGATAATCACATTAGAAACATATAAACATCTCAGCATATTATATAGTACAAAGATGATTGTAGGGAAAATATTTATTTTCTGCAATCAACAATGAAAATACAAAAAATATATTATATATTTCTCATATGAAAGCATTGGCAGACTTCAAAATTAAATGCAATATATTTCTATTTTATTATTCACCTGAGCTGGAGCTAGCAACAGATTCTGCTTGGAGTAATTGTTCAGATCAGTGGTCTATGGCCAAGGACAGAAGAAATGAGACTTTTAATTAATACAGAGTGGAAACCAGAGAGATATAATAGTTGGGGCATCTGCTAAACTATAAATCTCTGAATAGAAATGACCCTTTATTTGACTGCAATTCAATATTTGAAAATTATGGATGCAACATGAAGTTTATCTCAAGTAAAACATTCTTATTTAACTTAGAATGTAAGCCTACCGTGCATTAATGCATGTACAATTGAATTTTATCATCAGAGAATTAAAAAAAAAAATGAGGCTTAACATATTTTATTCAATTTATGCATCTATCACCCAAACATCTACTCAAAACAATACTGGATGACTCATTTCTCTCTTTTTTTTTCTTTTAATTAAAACACCTGACTACTGAAAGAGTGAGAAAGAAGATATTTGTACATGAGAACAGTCAATACATATTTGGAAGATTTTTAGCAGCTATATAAATGTTAATTTTCTTAATTTAGGGTAGAAAATCAGAAATAAAAAAATGTAATATTTTAAGAAAAAATTGTGGATTAACACAGAATTAGCCCATGGAGTCTCAGGAATTAGAGGCAGGGATATGTGATGGCTAAAGGATAAATGGGCAACAGTTAGTCTTCTGACTGCACTATTCTTCCCAACGTTCATCTTGATGCAGAGACAGTAGCCACTGAGAAAGACTGGGAGAGGCAGAGTCATAAATAGAAGTGCATAAGTGCATTTCTACGTGCTGAAATGTGAGATTCATCTTATTCAGAATCTCCCTCTGCTATTAGCTCTCAAGTTTCTGGCAGCCAGATTTATTGAACCCATGTTGGAGATTTGGAGGAGTTTTATTTGTTTGTTTGTTTGTTTGTTTGTTTTTGCAAAATGGAAGGAAAATGATTTCCTTCCAAGGAAAATGATTGTAGTTTTCTCCCTCATTCTCTAATGAGTTGCACTGATTGACAAATACTAACCACCACCAAACCATAGCTAACTAGAAAGCACTGATTTTTCAACATGAAAAATAATTAATCCAAATACCAGCAGATATTTAGAGGAGGGTATCTACTATAAAGCTGGAGATCAAAACGAAGAAGACAAAGGGAAGAAGTAAGAGGAAATAAACACAGTTTTAAAATCAAAACCTCACATCAGTAGCAACACATAACAATTTTTGCAGAAGTCAAAATACATATTTCAACCAAGAAATATGAAGAAAAGGCTATATAAAAGAAATGGAATGTAAGAAAGTGTTCAGGGAAAGTAAAACATAAAAACTATATATGTGTTGGGTGATAATGTCAAACGAAATCACAAAATCACAAAATTATTAAAGGAAAGTGACACAAAATTATCATGGAAGTACATCATAATTATATACAAAGATGTTCTTTGCAGTGGATTTTGCAAGAGAAGATGTTAGAAACAATCCAAATGATTAAATATAGTGTAGAGTCACACATATATGTGTACACACACGCATATACACACAATACATATGGATAATAGCATATTTTCTACTGGCACATGACAACTTCCACACAGAGGAACCTACGAAAGACATGTGACTGTTAACAATGGTGTCCAACGTCTGTTTAGGATACAAGGTAACAAATGGTTTTATTATTTTTTTAACTTATCTTCATTTTTCAAATAGTAGATAATTTATATATACCGTGTTTACCTAAACGATCTTACATATGAAATACCAGTAGAAATTTTTGTTTTCAATTCTAGATTCAATATGTCCTTTACCAATTCTATTAATTTATCTTTAACTAAGAAAGCAGTATAAATTTATGGAACATTTACTATATGCAAAATGTGCTAAGCACCAAGAGTAACAGTGTTTACCAAGTATGCCAGTTTTTGCTCACATTCTAAAAGAGAAGAGGAGGTAAGAAAGACAAAGCATAACCACTACCACCCCCCAAAAACCCAACATCATCTTATCAAAGGTGTCTAGATGGAAGACATAGGTTGATAATAAAGAATATCAACTGGATGATCAGGAAAGCCTTTCTCAAGGAAAGCTGACTTGGGACCTGAAAACTTAGATTATGGAGCCATACAAAGAAGTGTTGAAGGAGGAAAAGGGACTGCAGGCATTAACCTCCAAAGTCAGGAGAATCCCAATATAATCCAGAAACAAAATAAAGGGAAAAACATAATTAGCTAAGAGAAGATAGGCAGGTGCTAATTTTGAAAGATGGGAGAAACTACAGAAACTTCTTCATTGCCAGACTCCTCTCAATTTAACCCAAAATATATGTGACACATTTTACATATTTTGAAGATCATCCTGGTTGTCTGGTGATACGTGAATGAGAAGATGAGAAAGCAAAATCAGCAGACGTTGAGAAACCATTGCATTATCCATGTAAATAGGATAGTAGGCTCGCCCCAGCCACCCCTCACAGGTTAATGGTTTCTATTCCTGGAGACCTGGTTCCTCAGAGTCAGAATGAAATGCTGCAACAGAGATCTCCTGCTCCAGGTTCTGTTTTAGAAGAACAGAGAATACAGACCCCTCTGCAGGAGCCTGCAGGTAGGTGACGGGGCCACTACCTGCAAACCCACGGCCACTTGCTTACTAACTGTATACTAATTTGGGTAATGCTGTTGGGGCTGAGAGGAAACAACGTAAACACACAAGACTCTGGTTTCTCTTCCTAATCTAAGCTTATCTTTTAATTACATCGTCATCATCATCGACTATAGAAAGGCAATGCTACCTATGCAACAGAATCATTCAAAATGTGTTACAACACAAGTTTGAAGGACCCACGCTCAGACCTATTGAATCTGATTTGCTAGGCCTAACCCCCCGGGGGCTGGGCTCACACACACACTCTCCAGGTGGTCTGCTACACCGGCAGGGATGAGAACTGGTCTTCCAGGCCACCTGTCGGCAAGCGGCCCCGACACAAATCACTCACGCACCTTCATTTTTTCCTTCAAGTTTCAACAGAGTGACGACCAACCAACGCCGCCTTAGAAGTAAAACAGAATTTTAGGGCGCCGGAAGTCCTGTTCTTTCCTTATGATTTTGAATTCCATTTTATTCAGAATTAATTTAGATGCCGACCTACAGTATAAAACAGGTTAGTTTCCTCATCCAAATGGTAATTCAAATCCTTAAGAACAAATGTAGTTTCTGTTGAGATTTGCCTATCTGATCCCTAAGAAGATTCAGAAACTTACTTCGATAAATGTCTTATTAAAAAGAACACTCTGTAAAGAGGAACAAATGGAGCACTCTTGAAGTCAACATCATCTAGGTCGTGACACCCTAGAAATCAAGCTATTTATTTTGTGTTTGATATAGTGTGCCTTTTTTCTTTTACACTAAGTAGTAAGGATTTGAATAGATGTTCAGCTGTTCAAGTTGATAAACCATTACTCTAATGCGGGCATTACAGGCCACAAAGAGATTGAGAACTCCCGGTGCCAGCCATCGAGGGGAAGACGGTGTAGCATAATCAAAAGACCGTTCCTGCCTTAATGCTCTCTGATTCTAAAATTCTAATACTGTTGTGTGTTCTGGAAAAATCACATGCTCTCTTTCAGTCATTTCAACATATAAAATGAAAGTAGACGAGAACAAATGTCCATTTAGTGAATTCTATATACAAACACTATGCTTGGAGCTTCCTATGTGCTATATCATCGAACCTCTGCAAAAATGCAATGTGCTGCTATTATTCTAACAATCTTTCATATGAGGAAATTGAGTCTTAGTGTGGTTAAATTATTTGGCCAAGGTCGTGCAGAACATTTTTTTTTTTTAAATCAGCTTTGGTTTAATTGCATGGCTTCTGCTTTTTCTCTGCTATGTCAAATTATCTCCCAAAATGAGTTCTTTTTAATTTTCTTTTCTGTAGAATTAACTAAAGGCCTTCATATTAAATTCTAATGCTCCATAGGGGCACAGAAAGGACAAAGTCGCATGTGTTGTTTATGATTTCTGCTTTAGTACAGACCTACGACAGAGCTACACACCGGCCAGAGGAAAGATAGGATGGCAATTTCAGTAAGGGAAATCCTAATTCACTTTACATAATGAAGAATCACAGAGTGCTGAATATTAGGGTTAATCTATTCATGGGATGGTAAATAAGTCTTATCCCTGTGGCGACTCTAATCCCTAGAGATTTCCAGGAATGGGGTGTTGAGAAAGAATCTAAAATTGTTGATGAGATTTAGCAGAAAGGGGTACCAGGATCAATTTGAGAATTCTCACATGGATGCAGTAGGTAGAAGTAATGTTTATTCCAGTGATTTCCAGCTCTTCACTTTACTGGTTTTAAAAACAAGACAACAGGTTTAAAATGGAGCTGCTAAGCTCCAGGACGCCTAACCAAGACTTAATTACAGTTTCAGCTCTCCCAGAAATGGAATCTTAAACCGGTCCACCAGGAATCAACTGATCATCGTAGTTAGGTAATCTGGCCGATAAGCCCCTGCCATTCCTTAAAGGAAATAAACCTTGCAGTAAGTAACTGCCTTTGTTGGCAGCATGACTTCTTTGTTCCCACTCCCTTCTGCCTATAAGAGTCTTTTGTCTCATGTGGTTCCTTGGAGCTCCTTTCTGGCTGCTAGATTAGATGCTGCTCAAATCATGAATCATAGCATAAAGCCAACGAGATCTTTAAAACTTACTCAATTGAACTTCTTTCTTTCTTTTTCTTCTTTTCTTACACTCGCCATGTAAGTTGAGCTAAGTGTTTCTCCTTTCACTCCTCAATTTAGGATCACTAAAATGGTGGGAATACTTATCTCTCAGGGTTCTAAGAAGCATGAAATCAGTTGCATTAGCTAACGTAAATTGCCTACCCCAGTGCCCAGCCCCTTTGCCGTCACATTGTCCAGGTGCAGGGTTTGGCACGGCCTGGACGCGCCCCAGATGCTTCAAGTGTCACCTGCTATTCCATCTGCCTTCACTGATGCAGATACTTCATTTTGGACTGACCCTCTCTCTGAGATCTCTTCTGGGAAGCACTGGTTGTAAACATGCCTTGGAACCCAATGCCATCAGGTCGAATTCTGTCTCTGTCATGTACCTTCTGTGTTTAGACAATTTATTTCATGTCTGGGAGCCTCAGTTTCTTCATCTATCAGATGTGGTTTCTAGTAAAGTAGCCCACACCTTTCAGGGTAGTTCTGAAGATCAAATCGGTTGAGGGATTTTTCTATCTAGGATGTGCCAAATATCTAATAAAAACAGGGTGGCTATATAAATAATTTCATTGTAATTATAGATCATAATAGTTTCTGCATCTGTGATTATCTCCAAGTACGAATATGCAAAGTACAGCCTATAAAATCATTTCTCTTCCAGCCCACACACTTTTTTCTTCTCCCAAGTAACAGAAAGCCAGTTTTAGATTATAGATAGGCTTCTCAGTAGGTCTCACCTTATTCATTATGTCCTAAATGCCAGCTTATTCTTTTTAATTCCCAGACCTGGTTTATAGGAATGTTCAGTTAGCTTGAAATAGAAAATTAACTGGGAACATTTTTTTCTCCCTCCAAAAATCCAAATATTTTAAGTCTCACAGGTCACTGTTGCATAGCTGCCCTGCCAGGGCCATTTCACTGGACTCTATCTCATCACATACATTTTGTTTCATAAAATCACTTATTGCTCAACATAATAGTACATGCTTATTTGTTTTCTTATTTGTTGCTTAACTATGCTAGAATGTAAGCTCCTGAAGGACAAGGAATCCATCTAGATTATTCGATCTCTTGAATCTCAAGCAATTACGATTGTACTTAGCCCGTATATAATTAACTTTTTCTTTTGAAATAATTATAGACTAATAAGAAGTTGAGAGCACTACAAAGCCATTCTGTGTACCTGAAACTCAGCTTTCCCCTAATGTTAATATTGTACGTAACTATGGTGCATTATCATAACAGACAATGGACAACGTGCCACTAAACAACTCTAGACTATAGATCTTACTGAAGCTTTGCCAGCTAATGAATGAACACATTTTCGCATACCTTTTTGTACAGTTCTATGCTATTTAGTCACATTTACAGATTTTAATAACCATCACCACAAGCAAAATATACAAGTGTTCTTTCAGCTTGAAGTACGCTCCTGTTATTTTCTAATCATACCCTTTCTTCCCCTGTGTCATCCCTGACAAACTCTGATCTGCTGCCATTTGTATTAAGATTCTCCAGAGAAACAGAACCAATATAATATGATTGGGTATATAAAGATAAATATATATTATAGGATACATGTATTATAACCAATAGTTATATATGTATACATAAATCCTTATATAAGCATATATATAAATTATGTATGTATATGTGTATATAAATTATATATGAGTAAAATATTATCACCTCGTCATGAAGACTAAGCCTTGCGACATGCCCTTTGTAAGTCAGAGACCCAGGAAAGCTGGTGATGTAATTCCAGGCTAACAAACGGGTAGCGATTGTGGAAAGCCCAGTCCAACGCCAGAATATCGATGCCCCAGCTCAAACATACAAGAAGGAAGAAAAAGGGGCAAATCTCTCCTTCACTTTTTTGTTCTCTTTGGGTCCTCAACAGGTTGGATGACACCTGCTCATATCGGAGAGGGCAATCTACTTGACTGAGTCCAGTAATTTCAGCTGGAAATACCGTCACAGACACACCCAGAAGTAATGTTTAATCTGGGCACCCCTTTTTCTTGTCAAGTGGACACATACAATTAACCATGACACCATCCCTATAATGTTGCCATTTTGAGAACATTATATAAATTTAACCATATTAATTTAATCATATTATTTAATTTTGAGGCTGGCTATTTTCACATAGCAAATTATCCTGGAAATCCGTCTAAGTTCTTATGTATACCAACAGTCTGTTTCTATTAATTGCTAAGTATTTTCCATGTTTGCATGAACCATGTCATAAAGTAAATCCCACTTTCTATGATCTATGCTGCATCTTTTAAAAACATGTAAAAATATTTGCAATGTTATCACTTGGTATTAACATATTAACCTGCCGCTACTCTTGACAGGGACACTGTACATCCTTTAGCAAGTGGTGGAAATTCCTAAAAGAAATTTTGATTGACTTTGATATCAGCTGCCAACCAAAGGAGGTTTCTCCATTAATGCTTCTGATGCTTCAGTGTTTAAGGATTTTCAATGCTTCCCAGAGTTGATGTACGTCAGTGTCAAACACATTGGAACACATTTTCTATTCATATCCTCCTGCTTTCTTTTCCTTTTCTGCTTCCTAAATAGGCTACTTTTTAAGTGGATTCAAGAGGAAAGAAAATCCTCACAACCTGGTAATGTTCTTTTATTTTCTCTCTTTAAAACGCATCCTAAATTTTTTTCTTGCTAAAAATACATTATAAAAGGGACAATCGCTAGAAGTTTAGATTCAATAGATAAGAAGAGACTTGGGGATATGAATTTTAACATACTTTTCCAAACCCATATTCTGAGAAATATTGTAATTATTCAAGGAAGGCAAGCAAAAACAATAACAAAACAAAAATAAGACAAAACAATAATAATGACAACAACAACAACAAAACACATGATACAAATAAAACTATGCAGGTTAAGGACTTTTAAGCTAATGATTTTCAAACTTCAATTAGTGAGTTATTTGGGGGGGGGTATAAAATGATTTTTCCAAGTTTTCTCCTTCCCCTAGCATTAGGAATGTCACTCATGATATATTAGCCTGCTGGCACATAACTAGGAAGAAAAATTGGAACTATTTACCCAAAAATAAAAATAAATAAAAACAGAAGAGAAGAAGCCATCCTAAAAAAGGAAGGAAAACATTTGAATTGATAGCTATTAAATAACTAGTGCTCCCTGTCTTACCATTACACCTTTCACCATATAATTCTCACAAGAGCTCTTTGAGGTTGGCATTATTTTCGCTACATTAAACCAGTAGAATTAGGTTTAGAGATATTATATAATTTGCCTAAGAGCCCCAAACTAGGTGGAGGCAAAGCTGGGACTCCAATGTAACTATCTGGCCACAAGCCTCATATTCTTTCTTCTTTATCAACTACCACTAATACATAGGCCTGTTTTCTAGGAAAGAAGATTTTTCTGAGTTGGGACACCAAGGAGGCTCAGTGGTTGAGCATCTGCCTTCTGCTCAGGGCATGATCCCAGGGTCCTGGAATCGAGTCCTGCATCGGGCTCCCCACAGGGACCCTGCTTCACCCTCTGCCTATCTCTCTGCCTCTGCATCTCTCATGAATAAATAAATAAAGATATATTTTTTAAAAAAGACTTTTCTGGGTTAAGTTCTGTAAAGTTTCTGTATAAAATTCCAGAATTTTTTAAAAAAGGAGAAAAATAAAAACAACATCAGATCACAAAAAAAGCCCATAAAATAGTATAAGATTATTGTCAAAAGATAAGAATTTTTTTAAAGGCCTAAATGGGAAATAAGAGATTTGACTTCATGCCTTATATTAAAAAGTTATTCATGACATTTGTTAAAAACAATAAGGAAGACTTTAATGAAGAGGGAGTCAGTACAATGGGGTTAGTAGCAGGGTAGAGAGATGAGTTCAATTCTGGATACAATAGGGAAAAACGGACACTATAGCCAAGCCGGGGGAGGTGAGCAGGAAGATGGAAAATTACTAGGAGTAGGGTAATTCTTGGTGAAGCTGCACTAACAGAGTTTTTGCTGAGAGCAGATCAGACAAAGGGTGGGGGATTTTTGTGGAACCGGAGTCACTGGGCCAAGGACAGGACCCAAGGATGGGGCCTAGTAGGAAAGAAGACCCTGGCTCATCACCTGAATAATAAAGCACTTGGCCTAGCTAATTGCTAAGCTTTTCTAGATGGTGCTTATTTCTTTTGGTATTAGGGATACACTCAAACAAGATGTACTTAATACTAAATGAATCCACTTACAAAGCAGAATGTTAGAGAAGAGTTCAGCATGACATTTATTTTTCACATATGTAGAGGAGTTGAGGAACCTGGCTAAGATTCAGGATTGGAAAAGGATTCAGTATTCTGAGGCCAAGGAGAGAAACACGTAGGTACGAGTGTGTGTATACACAGACATGCCCACGTGCCATACACGCCCACAGAGAGTATCTTATCTGTACCACTCAGGTTCCTAGAAGGTCACCTGCCTTATTTTATCAGTTCAGAGGTCAGAGATCAATTTATTTGTCTCTGTCCCACTTGTACGTAGTCTGGCTAAACATCGCGCAAGATATTGAGGAGAACTGGTGAAGAACTTCTCTTCACGGATTCACTTTTTCCATTTACACAATTATTCACTCATTTTCCAAATACGCATGAGAAAAAAAAAGAGAGAAGGTAAAAATACTACAAGAAAATTAAAATACACCCACACAAAATAGAATGTATGATGCCTAACCACAGAAAGACACTGAAAATACAACAAATTGAAAGCACTGTATATCAATTACACGTCAGTAATAAATTTAAAAATAAATAAAAGAAACAAAAGCAGTTTGGATTTGAAAATATAACATTACTGAATATGAGGGGTTTTTTTCCATCTAGAAAATAAATGTTATTTGTCTCACAAAAGGTATTTCTTGCTTCCCACTAATTTTTTATGCAAATTTAATTGTTTGGCATTCTAGATATTTATAATGAGGCCCTATCTTTTGAGAATAAAATCTCCAAATACAATACAAGAGAAACAAAGTAGCAAAATGCTATAGCATGAATGTGTATAATCCTGAAATATCAGTCAGTTATGCAAATATAGCTCAAAGCTGTGAGAACTTGGACATGTTATGTAACTCTGTGTATCTCATCTGCATCAAAGTACAGATTCCCCATCTGTAAAATGGGAAAATTAAGAGTATTTTAACTGTGTAAAAGGGCCACAGAGAGTCAGCTCAAATGATCTCATTGTGGGTGGTGTATATGTTTGCATGTGTGTGTGTTAACCTAAAAACTGCTGGAATTATAAACCTTTCTCTTGCTTTTCTGCAGCACAGGATAGATTTCTTGGGACATTTATCTGCTTGATAAACCCCAAATTTCTGTCCAGTGAGCTGTCTCAAAGTAAAACTTGAGAGGGGGGCGAGTTTTATAAATAGTTAATAAAAACTTCTGCACATACTGCAATTAACTTATAGTTTGCTAAAGTGATATTTTTATATCCATCTCCTGTGTCTTATTCCAATACTACTTCTAAATATAAGATAGAAAGAGGAGAGGCTCATACAACTGACTGGAAGCGCTACCATCTTCATCTAAATATTACTGTGAAGATTAATTATATGAGAGTATAAAAATGCATTCAGAACGCACTGGTTCATGCTGGGACTACAAGGATGGTTATGGCTTAATGAACACTTAGCCATACCAAATTACGTCCATTTCCCCCAGACATCACACTCTTATGTACCTATGCATATTCATATATAAGATTTTTCTCTCCATCTTAAAATTGAGTATTCAAATTCTCCTTCTTCAACTCATTACATTTTAATCAAGTCTATTTATTTGTAAGGCAAAAAAAAAAAAAAAAAAAACCCTACATATGAGTTTGTTCAAACAGGGAATATTTGATTGAAGGTTCAAAAGTACAAAATCATATACGTGGCGTCCTTCTCTCCCACTCTCTCTTACACACACACACACACACACACACACAGAATTCTCTTTCTACTGGTTGGGTCCCTACTCAATTCTCTCTACAGGTGATATTTCTTGTTTATTTTAGTTTGTTTATCCCTTAAAACTTACCTCGCATGTGGATTTGGATTCCCCTGCTCTATACAAGTCCATAATCTACCAGATTTATCAGCCTAGGTTCTCACAGCTACCTGTCTGTAAGCATGTGCGTTGTGTGTGTGTGTGTGTGCAT
The DNA here is from genome assembly GCF_011100685.1 of Canis lupus familiaris. Taxonomy (NCBI): domain Eukaryota; kingdom Metazoa; phylum Chordata; class Mammalia; order Carnivora; family Canidae; genus Canis; species Canis lupus. The sequence continues at coordinate 86,098,534 of NC_049226.1, read as the reverse complement.
GTGTGTGTACATGCACTATGGATGTAATGGATTCTTTGGGAAAGAAAATATATTTTTCAAAAAAATTCTACAGTAGATTTGAGGACATTATGAACCATAAACATTTTTAAACAGCTTTCTTTAATTACAAATTCCATACAACAAAACTTCCCAAATTACATGTATAATTTAAACGTACATTTGGATGGAGTTTGACAAGTGACTATAGTTCTGAAATAAGCAATCAAGACTTAGAACATTTTCATTATTCCGAAAAATTCCTTATTGTCTCTTTGTACTCAAGCCTCACCACTGACTCCTCGCTCCAGGCAATGACTGCTCTGTAATAATAATTCCTGGTACCTCTGGCCTTTGTGTTTAGCTATAGTAGTAGATATAGAAGGGTAGCTCACTATGGTTTTAATTTGCAATATCCAAACTCTATTGATTTTGACCATCTTTTCATGTTCATATTTGCTTTTGTATTACACTCTTTGGCTACATATGTATTTGAATATTTACCCTTACTAATAGATGGTCTTCTAGGAATCAACATTTTAAATCATATCTTTTTTTTTTTTTCACTGTAGTAATCGAATAAAATAGCTAAACAAAATCAGAAAGAGATACTGGCACTATCACCTTCCTTGACTTTCAAACACATGGCTTCAAATGTTTCATTGAACTTTCTGTTAAAATTTAAGTTTCACATTTCCTGTTTCATTGAACACTGTTCGACGTGTTCACAGACGTGCGTCGGTATGGGGAGTGGAAGTAGCAGGTAATACATCTTTGTTGTTTTAAGCTGATAAGATTTTAGTAGTTAGTTATGCAGCAACACAAAATTCTGGCAGGACAGAATTTTTATTTGTTTGGATTTTGCAGGTCATTTAAAGTCCTGTTGCAACTACTCAACTATCATCGCAGTGCAAAATCAGCCATAACAATATATAAAGGAGGATTTATTACTATATTCCAATCAAATTTCATTTATAAACAACATTGTAAATTTATGTAGCTCATAAGTCACAGTTTCCAGCGTCCTAATCTAGCAAATCTACAGGTCTATAGATATTGTTGAGGATTTTTTCATTAACGCAATGAAAATGGGAAACAACTGGATGGTCTTATCCATTTTACATTTTAAAGATCGCTCTAAGATTTTGATAATGGCTAACAGAATGGGGTAAACCAGAGTGAAAACTGTAGAATAGTTGGTTTATTATTTCAGTTATTAACTTCTGCTCATAACAAGGATGACAGAAAAGAGAATAAGTCAATCTGTGTGTGTGTGTGTGTGTGTGCATACGTGCCTATGTGTGTTTGCACGCACATGCATAAACCTTCCAATAGAAGCTGCACATTTTTGACATTTTTGCTCAGTGCAAATAAACAGATTCTGAAACATTTGTAATATAACTATAAAGAAAGCAGCTGAGCCTTATCTATGAGAATGACATCAGAGTGATTAAACGATTATTTCCTGTACATAGTGGATTTACATGAGTTATAGGGAAGATAATAGCTCTACTGATCAAGTGATTTAATGTCCTCTTCCTAACAACTTGCAAAACATTATGAGATAGTGAGAATGATATCACCAGAGGCATTTTGAAACTGTCTGAAATTGATCACCGCTAGACAATAGCTTCTCTTTTGCCTTTCCTCTTCCCAGGCAGCGCTCTGAGAAATACTATTTTTGAAAGCCTTTTTATTGGAGTGGTTTCTTCGGAACTGAATGGTCTCTTATGTAACAAAGCATCCAACCCGCTGATGGACACATAGTAGGTAGTAAGTAAAAGTTAGTGGACTCAACCTAATTTGGCTGAAATGAAGTCATTTTTATAGTGAGCCTCGGTTTACAATACTAAGGCAAAGTCCAGAATTATGGTGAAGACCATATTATTTAGAGCCCAATGTCACTTTTCTGAATGAGAAAATATAAAAGGATATGAGAAAAAAATGCTGGGAGACATTTCTCCACGTGTGCTGCATGTTCCCACATGCTTCTGAGGCCCACTACTCAATGCCCGGGCCACTCAACACTGGGGCCATTTCTCAGGGTTGTGCTTATAGCAAGTAATTAAGGGGAAACATCTCCCTGAAAAATGAAGGTTTACGTATTTTCTGCTTGCTATAAAATGGTAGGTCTCTTGAGCTCACTGTTCCTCCTTTAGAATACAACCCCCTGTGTACGGGCGCATCTGTCGAGGCTTTCCACATGGGATTTGGGGGGCAAGAGGAAATGATACAAACGTGGTGATAATCATGTTACTTACTGTGCCATGAAAGACAGTATTCTTTGTCTCTGACCAAGGAATTTCATATCTTCTGCCGGCATCTATGAAAAAGTATCAGGCTTACTTTATTATTTATTAGACTGTAGGCAGGGAGTAATCAAATACCAGTCCTGAGAAAAATGCTTTAAGCTTCCTATTTTTCATGAACATTCCAGACTTACTACTTCTAATTATGCACATTCACATGTGCCCCCACACACACACACACATGCACAAGTCAGCTTTGTTAATCATTCCTTGCTGAATTTCATCATGGTAAAATTTTAAAATTTTACGCTAATGACATTTTCCCAGGTACTTATGAAATAACATCGATGTTTGTGATGTAAATGATAACGGCTTTGTCATTTACAAAGCACCTTTTAAAAATATGTTTTGATCATCACACCATAAGGCACATATAGAGTGATTTATATTATTATATAATAATTTACATGATCACAAATATAAATGGAAACTTATTTTTCAAGAGGTTTCTATGATTTTCTTAAATCAGTGTACTGTTTAAAACATTGGTCCAATACTTATGATTTGAAATTGTCCATCCTAATGTACAAAATATTAAAAACCCAGGACACTAAAACCTGTATCCTTTCAAGATGACTTATTCATTCAGTCATTCATCTACAACATTTCTCCAAATTCACTGTATGATAAGGATATGACTTTATACACTATATATTCCACGTGAGTGTGCCTAGGAGAGAGAAAGAGAGAGAGAATAAGCGAGAGCACACAGAGCATAGTACATGTTAGGCACGATGAGGATAAATGGTTAAAATGCCTGAATTCATTTTATACTGTTACTACATTATTTTTTGGTTATTAGACTCAAGCACATTTACTGGAATAATTTTGAGAATTTTAATTATGTTGACAGTGTTTGAGTTGAGGATAGAAAGAAGAACAGGTAGTCCCAGGAATGAAATTGGCTGAGAATCATGAGATCATATAGATACTTAGGTATTACACTTTAAGGCTAAACCAAACCTCATATTCTTTTGTTTCCCTAAGAAAAAAAAATCATAAAACGTATTTAAAGTGCCTATGCATATGTTCACACATGACCTCTAAAGCCCTGAATACCTTGTTTCAGGTTTATTAATAAACTCTGTATGGTCTTTACTGTGATGGACTTGGATTCCTTCTTCACACACTGATTGGGATTGTCAGTTGTCAAGGCTAAGAGAAAACTGAAGGAGTAAGTTGGTGAACTACTCTAGGTCGGAGATGAGTATTTGCTCATCTTTCAGTTCTTGGAACCTAGAGAGCACCATGCCTTGACAGCAAGACACACACACACACACACACACACACACTCTCACTCACAATAGATATAAAAAGAGAAAAGAGAGAATGAGTGAAGTAAGAGTGAAAGAGGAAGTCAAGGAGAGTCTCCAGGGTAATTGATGAAGCAAGCATGAGTCTTAAACAACATTTGGTTGGATTCCTCCAACAATGAAAGCACACCATAGTCAGAAAATGATAACCATGGACGAATTACACAACCCCATAATTGCAAGGAGAAAGGGAGTAGTAGAAAGCAGGTAAGCAGGTTAGGGTAAGGAGGGCAAGTTTCATAAACAGTAGAAGAGGAGCTAAAGAAGAATTAGGTAAGAAAAAATGGAAAAGAAAATAAGAAGGCTGGAGAGGGAGAGGAAGAAAAGTGGAGAGAGAAGCTGGGAAGAGTGGAAGGAAGAACGGAAGGAAGGGAGTTAAAGAAGGAAGGAAATGAAAGAGTCAAACTTACTTATGCCAGCCTCACTTTCTTTCCATATGATTAGTAAATCAACCAGAGATTCTGTGTGAAGCTTACCGCGGGAGAGAGGAAAATGGCTGTTTTTTATACACTTGACTTAAACATGCCTGCCCTGTAACTGGCAGCCACCGCATATTCCCCTGACAGCACCTGGAGAGGGTGCCTGTAGAACACCAAAAGGGTGGTGGGAAAATATGACATGTGACACCAGGGCAAGATCTGATCCTCAACAAATGAAATCTGTCAGCCATCTCCTCAAAGGCTGCCACCTTTCATATCCCTGCTTGGCTGAGCTAGCTTTATACAGAGACTTATTGTATTATTCAGCTGGTTTGATTTTCCTTTTTATGACAACCCTCCCCTGGAGACCATCCATCTCTTTACAATCTTGGAGAATGACTCTAACTGAATGATATTTCAATGTAATTTATAACTCTGTACTGTAAACACAAATAGGGGTTGTTTCTTAGCACTGGAAAGAATGCTAATGGTTAGTCCTAGGCCACTACGACTTTGTATGAATTTAGTACCAGAACAATTCATGAATTTAGATGGGAAAATTGAATGGGAATGGAAGATAATAGAGAAATTAAAACAAAACAAAACAAAAAAAGCAAACAAACATAAACATCCAGAATGAAAAAAAAATGGAAAGACTAAGTTTCAGTTTTCTATGGTCATTTGGCTAATTTGGTGTCCATAAACTTCACAGGCAGCTGGGAAGAATGCATAAATAATCTATGATTCAGGGTTATTAACAAAGTTGTAATAAACAGCACCCAGAACCGTATCATCTTAAAAATTCAATAAACCTTATAAATGGACCTAGTCCTTCGGAAGACCCAAGCTGCTAAGATTTCAATGTTCCCCAAACTTATCTGTAGATTCAAGACAGTTCCAATTAAAAGAATAGAAGGATTTTGTTGGTTTGTTGGTAGAAGCTGAAAAGATTATTCTCAGCTTTATATAGAAATGCAAACATTCTGAGATCAGCCAAGACAGCCTTGAAGGGAAACAAATTCAAGGGCTTAAGTTATCGGATCCTAACATCTTCTGCAAAGGCACAGTTATTAAAGGAATATGGGCGGCGGTAGTGATACCAGCGCTGCACACCGGGCTGCTTTCCCCTCCATGGTGGCTTTTGGCTCCCTGGATCAGCTTAGCTCCGGGGCACCCGCCCTCCAGAAAGTGCCCCTGCTGCGGGCCTGCCTGGAGCCCACCCCTTCCCAAGGCCCACCTGCCCTGGGCCCCACCTCCGTGACCCCCCGCCTCAACCCCTTCAAAAAACTATCTCACTGGTTTAGGAACACATTCAAACAGTCCCTTGATTTCCAACACAATCTGTCAGAGGAACACAAAGCACAAAGGAGAATATTTCAAATAAATGGTACTAAAACATGACTGAGTGTATAAGTAAGTGTGGAGTTTCTGGGTCATCCCATAAGCTTAGCTTTGTAAGTGACTGCCCAAGAGTGGTACAGAGGGCCTCTATCAGAAATGTTAACGCCCCTCGTTGTTACCAGTATTTAGTTCAGCACACAGCCTTTCTGGGGGTGGACGGGGCTATCACATTTTGGGTTTGATACGCATCTCCTTGATGACTGACGGAGTTGATAACCTTCCCTAAGCTCCTTAGCCCTTTGAATCTCCATGTGTGTGAAATGCGTCCTAGAGTGCCGTTCCTACCTTACAATCAGATCATGTTTTCTCCTGATTGGTTGGTAAATGTTCTTTTATATATCCTGAATATAGGATCTGTAATGTGATTATCTTCCCTCCTTCTATTCGGTTGTTTGGTCACTCTCTTACAGGATCCTTTGCATAACTCAAGTTGTCAATTTTAATATAACCTATTACGCACATTTTTACTTCTTTAATGTTTAGCACTTTGACGCTCCTGTTTTTTTTTTTTTTTAAAGACGTTTTAAAATGTATTCATTTAAAAGAAAGAGAAGATGAACAATGGGGAGGGGCAGAAGGAGAGGGAGAAGTAGACACCTCTAGGCAGGGAGCCCAATGCAGGGCACAATCACAGGACCCTGGGATCTTGACCAGAGCCGAAGGCAGATGCTTAAGGAACTGACCTACCCAGGACCCCAGTGATGGTCCTGTTAGGGTGTTTTGTTTTGTTTTGTTTTGTTTTGTTTTGTTTTGTTTGTTTTTTTGTTTTTTTTTGTTTTGTTTTGATTGCCTGCTTCAAAGAAATAATGGTATTCTCTTATGTTTTCTCTAAAAGATTCATTATTCTCCCTTTCATATTGAGTTCTACAATATGTATGGAATTCATATTTGTTTATAATGTGAGGCTGAGGGTTCTCAATCTGCTCACCCCCCCTCAGCCCCAATATGGAGGTCAAAGGGAGACTGAAAAAAGAAAAAAGCAGATCTCCCCCGGTTGGCAGGTAGACGGTTTAGTAAGCAAAGGAACTTACATAGGAAGGAGGCTTGTTCTGAGTGACCACAGGCTAGAAGATCTCCTCATCTGCAGGCTGGAATCTTAAGAATTTGTACAAAGGCCCTAATAAGGTTTGGGTTACATATTCAGTCCAGATGACTTCAAGACTATGTCCTTGAAGCAGCTCTTTCTATGGAAATAGTTGTTGGAATATATATTCCAAGGACAGGGGAGAGGGTAAGGAGCCTCCTATGCCCCAGGCCTGCGCCCAAGTCTAGTGATGACACACACCAACGGATGAAGATTTTTCTTGCTCATGTAATTGTCCATTGGCCTGGCACCATTTCTGAAAAGGCCTTCCCACTGAACTTCAGTGTTATATTTAGAGAATGGTATAAGCAATCAGAAGAGAAGGGTTTTATCTGGATTTTCTCTGATTTTATCTGGATTTTCTCTGATTTTATCTGGATAGTTGATAAACATATGACTTTATCAGAAGAGTTTAAAGCTTCATTAAGCCATGATCTAAATGTCAGTGCGCTTTGATGCCTGTAAGTCATGCCTCGGCGCTACAGTAATGGTGTATGCGTGTTGGCAAAGCTGCTTTCAGTTAACGGTACATGTCTTTCAATTCTCTCAGGTTGTATGAGGATAAACAAGGTTTCTGTAGGTTGATGAAAAAGAAAGTTAATAACTTGATAAGGCTTAGTGCGACTTTTTTGATGCAGTTCCCAGACATTAAGGAAGATAAAGACTCCACTGACCAGGAAATAAAGTTGTTTCCAAGTCAAATGGTTTTCAGTACTCTTCTTTGACAAAATCATGGGTGACATAATGGAGGTTCCACTGACAGATCACTGAAAACGTATCGATGGTGGAAAATTATGAATTTTTTTAATCACAGCTTGGAAGGGTTTACAACACTGATTGATTTTACATGGAAAAATTCTTTTTATTCCCTTCTACTTGTCTATGTACATGGAGTACTCAGAAGTTATCTTTGTTTAAAAAAAAAAAGATGTAACTGGTGTTGGTCTCTTTCTCACTCTACCAATAAGAAATATTATTCTGTGAATAAATGCTCTAATTGTAAAAAAGCCCCTTTCATGTGATTAAGAATCCAATTCAGCAAATACATATATTATAAATTCATTGTAAATTATACTAATATTAATTACACTAATATTAATACTAATCCAAATATGTGTAAAAAGAGACTATCAGCTACCAGATGCTATAAAATATATCTTTATGCATAATAAATAAATATTTTTAAAATGAATTTTATTTTTTTAGATATATAGATTTTTTATTGAAGCTTGATTTGCCAATATATAGCATAACACCCAGTGCTCATCCCATCAAGTGCCCCCCTCATTGCCTGTCACCCAATCACTCCATCCTACCAACTACCTCCCCTTCTGCAACCCTTTGTTTGTTTCCCAGAGTTACGGATATCTCATGGTTTGCGTCCCTCCCTAATTTTCCCCACTCAGTTCCCCTCCTATCCCTTATAATTTCTTTCACTATTTTTTATATTCCCTGTATGAGCGATACCATAAATAGTTTGTCCTTCTCCGATTGAATTATTTCACTCAGCATAATACCCTCCAGTTCCATCCAGGTTGAAGCAAATGGTGGGTATCTGTCGTTTCTAATGGCTGAGGAATATTCCACTGTATACATAGACCACATCTTCTTTATCCATCATTTGTTGATGGACACCGAGGCTCCTTCCACAGTGTGGCTATTGTGGACATTGTTGCTAGAAACATCGGGGTGCAGGTGTCCTGGCATTTCCCTGCATCTGTATCTTTGGGGTAAATCCCCAGCAGTGCAATTGCTGGGTCATAGGGCAGCTCTATTTTTAACTCTTTGAGGAACCTCCACACAGTTTTCCAGAGTGGCTGCACCAGGTCACATTCCCACCAACAATGCAAGAGGGTTCCCTTTTCTCCACATCCTCTCCAAAATTTTTGGTTTCTTTTTCTGTTAATGTTCCCCATTCTCACTGGTGTAAGGTGGGATCTCACTGTGGTTTTGATTTGTATTTCCCCGATGGCCGGTGATGTCTTCCTCTGTGAGATTTCTCTTCATGTCTTTTGCCCATTTCATGACTGGATTGTTTGTTTCTTTGCTGTTGAGTTTGGTAAGTTCTTTATATAGATCTTGGATATGAGCCTTTTATCTGATAGGTCATTTGCAGATATCTTCTCCCATTCTGTAGGTTGTCTTTGAGTTTTGTTGACTGTTTCCTTTGCTGTGCAGAAGGTTTTTGTCCTGATTAAGTCCCAACTGTTTATTTTTGCTTTGTTTCCCTTGTCTTCATAAATGTGTTTTGCAAGAAGGTGCTGTGGCCAAGTTCAAAAAGGGTGTTGCCTGTGTTCTCCTCTAGGATTTTGATGGGTTCTTGTCTCACATTTAGATCTTTCATCCATTTGAGTTTATCTTTGTGTCTGGTGTAAGAGAGTGGTCCAGTTTCATTCTTCTGCATGTGGATGTCCAATTTTCCCAGCACCATTTATTGAAGAGACTGTCGTTTTTCCAGGGGATAGTCTTTCCTTCTTTGTCGAATATTAGTTGACCATAGAGTTGAGGGCCCATGTCTGGGTTCTCTATTCTGTTCCATTGATCTATGTGTCTGTTTTTGTGCCAGGATCGCACTGCATTGACGATCAGAACTTTGTAGTAGAGCTTGAAATCCGGCATTGTGATGCCCTGACTCTAGTTTTCTTTCTCAACATTCCCCTGGCTATTTGGGTTCTTTTCGGATTCCACACAATTCTTAAGATTATTTGTTCCAACTCATGAAGAAAGTCCATGGTATTTTGATAGGGATTGCATTAAATGTGTAAATCCCCCTGGACTGCATAGACATTTTCACAATATTAATTCTTCCAATCCATGAGCATGGAATATTTTTTCCATCTCTTTGTGTCTTCTTCATTTCTTTCAGAAGTGTTCTGTAGTTTTTAGGGTATAGATCCTTTACCTCTTTGGTTAGGTTTATTCCTAGGTATCTTATGCTTTTGGGTGCAATTGTAAATGGGATTGACTCCTTCATTTCTCTTTTTTCAGTCTCATTGTTAGTGTATAGAAATGCCACTGACTTCTGGGCACTGATTTTGTATCCTGCCACACTGCCAAATTGCTGTATGAGTTCTAGCAATCTTGGGGTAGAGTCTTTTGGGTTTTCTATGTACAGTAGCATGTCATCTGCAAAGAGGGAGAGTTTTACTTCTTCTTTTCCAATTTGAAAGTCTTTTATTTCTTTTAGTTGCCTGATTGCTGAGGCTAGGACTTCTAGCACTATGTTAAATAGCAGTGCTCAGAGTGGACATCCCTGTCGTGTTCCTGATCTTAGGGGAAAGGCTCCCAGTGTTTCCCCATTGGGAATGATATTGGCTGTGGGCTTTTCATAGATGGCTTTTAGGATACTGAGGAATGTTCCCTGTGTCCCTACTCTCTGAAGAGTTTTGGTCAGAATGGATGCTGTATTTTGTCAAATGCTTTCTCTGCATCTATTGAGGAAATCATATGGTTCTTGCTTTTTCTCTTGTTGATATGATCTATCACATTGACTGCTTTATGAGTGTTGAACCAGCCTTGCATCCCGGGGATACATCCCAGTTGGTCATGGTGAATAATCTTCTTAAAGTACTGTTGGATCCTATTGGCTAGTATCTTGTTGAGAATTCTTGCATCTGTGTTCATCAGGGATATTGGTCTATAATTCTCCTTTTTTGGGGTCTTTGGTTTTGGAATTAAGGTGATGCTGGCCTCATAGAACGAGTTTCAAAGTATTCCATCCCTTTCTATCAATCAGAACAATGTTACTAGAATAGGTATTTTTTCTTCTTTAAATGTTTGATAGAATTCCCCTGAGAAGCCATCTGGCCCTGGACTTTTGTGTCTTGGGAACTGTTTCATGACTGCTTCAGTTCCCTCCCTGGTTATTGGCCAGTTCAGGTTCTCTATTTCTTCCTGTTCCAGTTTTGATAGTTTGTGGTTTTTCAGAAATGCATCCATTTCTTCTAGATTGCCTAATTTATTGGCGTATAGCTGCTCATAATATGTTTTTAAAGTCGTTTGTATTTCCTTGGTATTGGTTGTGATCTCTCCTTTTTGATTCATGATTTTATTAATTTGAGTATTTTCACTTTTGTTTTTAATAAGGTTGACTAATGGTTAATCTATCTTATTAATTCTTTCAAAGAATCAACTCTTGGTTTTGTTGATCTGTTCTACAATTCTGGTCTCGATTTCATTGATTGTACTCAAATCTTTATTATCTCTCTTCTTCTGCTTGCTGTAGGTTTTACCTGCTGTTCTTTCTCTAGTTCCTTTAGGTGCGAGGTTAGCTTGTACATTCTTTTTCCAATTTTTCGAAGGAAACTTATATTGGGATGTATTTCCCTCGTGGGACCTGTTTTGCTGTATCCCCAAGATTTTAAGTGGTTGTATCTTCATTTTCATTAGTTTCCATGAATATTTTTAATTCTTCTCTAATTTCCTGGTTGACCGATTCATCTTTTAGCAGGATGCTCTTTAACCCCCACATGTTTGATTTTCTTTTCTTTTTCTTTTTTTTTTTTTCTTTTTTTTTTTTTTTGTGATTGAGTTTTAGTTTCAAAGCCTTGTGGTCTGAAAATACACAGGGGACAATCCCAATCTTTTGGTATCCATTGAGACCTGATTTGTGACCTAGTATGTGATCTATTCTGGAGAAAGTTCTATGTACTCTTGAGAAGAACATGTATTCAGTTGTGTTGAATGCAAAGTTCTGTATATATCTGTGAAATCTATTTGGCCCGGGGTATTATTCAAGGCCCTAGTTTCTTTGGTGTTGTTGTGCTGAGAATACCTGTCATTTGCAGAAAGTGCTGTGTTGAGCTCTCCTACTATTAGTGTATTATTATCTAAGTATGTCTTTACTTTGGTTATTAGTAGATTGATGTATTTGGCAGCTCCCACATTAGTGGCATAAATATTCATGATTGTTAGGTCCTCTTGTTGGATAGATCCTTAAAGTATGATATAGTGTCCCTCTTCATCTGTTACTACAGTCTTTGGGATAAACTTTAATTTATCTGATATGAGGATTGCTACCCCAGCTTTCTTTTGAGGACCATTTGAATGGTAAATGGTTCTCCAACCTTTCATTTTCAGGCTGGAGGTGTCCTGAGGTCTCAAATGAGTCTCTTGTAGACAGCAAATAAATGGGTCTTGCTTTTTTATCCAGTCTGAAACCCTGCGTCTTTTGATGGGATCATTAAGCCCATTCACGTTCAGAGTTATTATTGAAAGATATGAATTTAGCGTCATCATAATACCTGTTCAGTCTCTGTTTTTGTGGATTATTTCTTTCAGCATCCCCTTTCTTTTACAGTTCCCCTTAATATTTCTTGCAGAGCTGGTTTGGTGGTCTCATATTCTTTCAGTTTCTGCCTATTTTAGAAGCTCTTTATCTCTCCTTCTATTCTGAATGAGAGCCTTGCTGGATAGAGTATTCTTGGCTGCATGTTCTTCTCATTTAGGACCCTGAATATATCCTGCCAGCCCTTTTTGGCCTGCCAGGTCTCTGTGGAGACGTCTGCTGCTAATCTGATATTTCTCCCCATATAAGTTAAGAATTTCTTGTCTCTCACTGCTTTAAGGGTTTTCTCTTTATCTTTGGAATTTGCAAGTCTCACTATTAAATGTCGAGGTGTTGAATGTTTTTTATTGATTTTTTTTTTTGAGGGGGGCCTCTATCTCCTGGATATGAATGCCTGTTTCCCTTCCCAAATTGGGGAAGTTCTCAGCTATGATTTGTTCAAATATGCTTTCTGGCTCTTTGTCCCTCTCAGCCTCTTCTGGAACCCCAATTATACATAGATTCTTCCTTCTTAAACTATTGTTTATTTCCCTTAACCTTTCCTCATGGGCTCTTGTTTTTCTCTTTTGTCCTCAGTTTCCTTCCTTGCCATCAACTTGTCTTCTGTGTCGCTCCCTCTCTCTTCCACCTCCTTAACCCTAGCAATTAGGACATCCAGTGTGGATTGTATCTCATTTAGTTGACTTTAAATTTTGGCCTGATTAGATCTAAATTCTGCACTCACGAAGTCTCTTGAATCCTCTATGCTTTTTTCCAGAGCCACCAGCAGCTTTATAATTGTGCTTCTGAATTGGCTTTCTGACATCAAATTGTAATCCATATTCTGTAATTCAGTGGCAGAGAGTATTGTTTCTATTTTTTTTTTTTTTGTGGTAAGTTCTTCCTTCTAGTCATTTTGCTCAGTGCAGAGTGGCTATATGAGTGGGCTAAGTCAAGAATATCAACCACGACCTAAGTAAATTCCACCCTAGATGATTCTGATGAGGTAGGAGACCAGAAGTTGAAAACAAAGATCAGAAGGAACTAAAACACCCTTTTTGAACTCGGCCACAGTAACTTCTTGCAAGATACATCCACGAAGGCAAAAGAAACAAAAGCAAAAATGAACTATTGGGACTTCATCATGATAAGAAGCTTTTGCACAGCAAAGGATACAGTCAACAAAACTCAAAGACAACCTACAGAATGGGAGAAGATATTTGCAAATGACCTATCAGATAAAGGGCTAGTTTCCAAGATCTATAAAGAACTTATTAAACTCAACAGCAGAGATCCCTGGGTGGCGCAGCAGTTTGGCACCTGCCTTTGGCCCAGGGAGCAATCCTGGAGACCCGGGATTGAATCCCACATCAGGCTCCCAGTGCATGGAGCCTGCTTCTCCCTCTGCCTGTGTCTCTGCCTCTCTCTCTCTCTCTCTCTCTCTCTCTCTGTGACTATCATAAATAAATAAAAAAATAAAAAAATTAAACTCAACAGCAAAGAAACAAACAATCCAATCATGAAATGGGCAAAAGACATGAAGAGAAATCTCACAGAGGAAGACATAGACATGGCCATCACGCACATGAGAAAATGCTCCACAACACTGGCCATCAGGGAAATACAAATCAAAACCACAATGAGATCCCACCTCATACCAGTGAGAATGGGGAAAATTAACAAGGCAGGAAACCACAAATGTTGGAGAGGATGCGGAGAAAAGGGAACCCTTTTACACTGTTGGTGGGAATGTGACCTGGTGCAGCCACTCTGGAAACTGTGGGGAGGTTCCTCAAAGAGTTAAAAATAGAGCTGCCCTACGACCCAGCAATTGTACTGCTGAGGATTTACCCCAAAGATACAGATGCAATGAAACACCAGGACACCTGCACCCTGATGTTTCTAGCAGCAATGTCCTCAATAGCCAAACTGTGGAAGGAGCCTCGGTGTCCATCGAAAGATGAATGAATAAAGAAGCTGTGGTCTATGTACACAGTGGAATATTCCTCAGTCATTAGAGATGACAAGTACCCACCATTTGCTTCGACGTGGATGGAACTGGAGGGTATTATGCTGGGTGAAATAAGTCAATCAGAGAAGGACAAACATTATATGGTCTCATTCATTTGGGGAATATAAATAATAGTGAAAGGGAATAGAGGCGAAGGGAGAAGAAATGGGTAGGAAATATCGGAGAGGGAAACAGAACATGAAGACTCCTAACTCTGGGAAACGAACTAGGGGTGGTGGAAGGGGAAGAGGGCGGGAGGTGGGGGTGAATGGGTGACAGGCACTGAAGGGGGCACTTGGCGGGATGAGCACTGGGTGATATGCTGTATGTTGGCAAATTGAACACCAGTAAAAATAAATTTATTATTAAAAAAAAAAAACAGACTGAACTAAAACAAAAGGGCCATTAAAGTGAAAGAGAAATTTTAAAACAAAGTAGTAAAAAATAAAAGGCCAAGAATCCCCCGTCCTCTACCCTCTGCCCCTCCTCTCTCACCCACCCCTCCCCTCCCCGCCCTCCCCCCACCATCCACGGGGAGCCCCTTCCCTCTGGGGTCCTGCTGTTCTCTCCTGACACCTCAGGCGGGATTGGAGGTGCTCAGGGTGTTGTGAAAGACCATAAAGGAGGGATCCCTGGGTGGCTCAGCAGGTGTGCGTCAGCCTTTGGCCCAGGGCGTGGTCCTGGAGACCCAGAATTGAGTCCCAGTCGGGCTCCCTGCATGGAGCCTGCTTCTCCCTTTGTCTGGGTCTCTGCCTCTCTTTTTCTCTGTGTCTCTCATGAAGAGATAAATAAAATCTTTTTTTAAAAAAAAGAGAGAGAGGGATGACTGTATACGACTTTTGTCCCCATTTCTGACAGAGAGCCCCGAGGCACTTGGGAGCCCCTAAGTGTGGACAGTAATAGGGCCTCTTGTTAGTTCATGAGGTGGCTCGTGGCCCTTCCTCCCTGAAGGATGAATCTTGGCCTGGGGCAAACAACCCTGCGATTAGAGGGTTGGAACATTCGGCCCCATGGTGCCTCTTCCTTTCCAGTGATTTCACCAACCTTGCCTACGTACAGAAGCCTTCATAAAATTCCAAAAGGACAGACTGGGAAGTTCCAGGTTGGTCAACGCCTGGATGTGGGAAGAGCGGTGGCAGTGGAGAGGGAATAAAAGCTTCAAACCCTTTCCCCAGACCTTGCCTTGCACACCTCTTCCATCTGGTCTTCCTGACCTATATCCTTTGATAATAAGCCAGTAATGTAGTAGGAAAAATGTTTCTCTGAGTTCTGTGACCAACTGTAGCAGATTAATGGAACCTGAGGAGAGGGGTGGTGGGAGCCTCTGATCTGTAGCCAGTAGCAAAGAAACACAGGTGACACTATGTTTGCAACTGGCATCCAGAGTGAGGTGGGAGGTGGGTAGAGTGGTGGGCGGGTTGCGTGAGACTAGGCCCTTTACCTGTGGGACCTGACGCTATGTCCTGGTCGGTATGGTCAGAATTGAGTTGAATTTTAGGACACCCAGCTGCTGTCTGAGAATGGCTTGTTGGGAGTGTGGGAAACCCTCCTCCATACATTGGAACTGGGCCCATGAATCCAAAAGAGAAGCTCTCAGCTTGCTCTAAGACTTGCATTTCCTTTGAATATAAGAATGACCCATGTGTCCTGTTCTCAAATGTTGTCCATTTAAAATATGCCACGAATTAGAATATTTCCAACTATCTACACTTGGCGTTAAATGTCATACGCTTATTTAAATATTTGAGAGAGTTGAGGTTTGAAATAGTCCTTTTGGGAACTCATGAACAAAATAGTCTGGAGAGTGCTGGCCAAGCATATGGGCGCAGTGGCAGAGAAACTGTCAGCGCTTGAGGGCTCGGAACCCCTGCTTGCAGCCACAGTCCTCCCAGGGTTCTTCTGTTATTTCCAGGGTGAAGTTAATCCAAGGACGAGATATGCGTGGTAAGACCTACCTTGCTTCTGTAGCCTCATTTCCTCCATGGTATTTTCCACACTCGTGTAGATTGATCCATGAAAACAGAAAGGTTTGGCACTTTTCTACAAGGGCTCTGCAAATTTCCCAGAGGCCTTATTATTTCTGCCTCCACTCCAGATGGACAGGCAGAAATTCCTCCTTGAAACTTACCTCATCAAGGGGTGGTAGAAAGGGAGGTGGGTGGGGAGTGGGGGTGACTGGGTGATGGGCACTGAGGGGGGCACTTGATGGGATGAGCACTGGGTGTTTTTCTATATGTTCGCAAATTGAACACCAATAAAAAATTTAAAAAATAAAAAAAAAAAAAAGAAACTCACTTCAGTATCATCCCATTCTCTGGAAACATCCATGGGCGATCACATAAGACTGTGTTTTTGTCAGTGTTAGAGCCCTTATTGTTTGTTTTCACTGATGTCAAAGTCCATGGATTCCTTCAAAGCATGGTGTTTGCTTGTTTGTTGTTTGTTTTGTCTTTAAACTTTGGAACACCGCCTGTTATACAGTAAACCAGTGATTGGGAGAATGAGTGGATTTAAGAATGAACATTGAATCTGCTGTTCTTTTTCAATAGAGGCAAACTGACTCATTGGAAATAACCGAGGAAGATATATCTGGATTACCTGAAATCCCTAACTCTATAATACCTGAAGGGTAAATCTCTACTTTATTTTTAAAATGTTGAAATTATCTACAAAGTACTACGTACATGGAACACCTGAGAGACGTGTTAATTCTAACATTAAAATATGACAGTTCTGCAACTGCTGCTTCCTTACACGGATGTCGGCACAACGTCGGCAAACCAGCTGACTCTGTTCACATATTGCAGGACGCTGTCCCTTCTGAGTATCAGGAGTTGCAACATTGTGAGGTCTTAAATATCCTGTCTAGTTAGAGAACCTATAGTGGAATAATTCAGGGTGCTCCTGATGATTCAAAATATTGAGAGAGTAAGCAGTAATCCAGAGCAATTCTAAAGGCCAGGCAAAGCTAAAAAACTGGAAAATACTGCTCTGCAGCTACATTTGAGGACCGACCGGCTGGCCGAATGAAAGGCTGGTAGATGGGTGAAAGATTTGGATGCCCGGCTTCCAAGCTGGAAGGCCAGGCTTACTGACTTGCTCAATCACTCCCTGGCTCAGAGGTCCACTGGCTGGTTGACTAGCTGCCTGGCCGACTGACTAGTTACCTTGCAGGCTGGCTGGTTGACTACCTACGTGACGGCCAGCGGACCAGCTAAGGGTCTGATTACAGGGATGACCAGCCGCATGGGTGCCTGATATGCAGGCTCAGAGGCCGGTTGGCTGACACTCTGACTGACAGCGTGCCTGGCTATATTAATAACTGGTGCACAAGAAAGCACATATTCTGGAGGTGTTTTCGGCTGCACACTCACACTCACGCAGACTACAAGACGATGCAGCAATCCTGACCGTATTTGTGTTGTCCGGGACTGCATAAAATTCACAGTTCAGAGGACGTATTGCACCTGAGATATTGAAAGTTCGGATGTTTAATATTCTATGAGAGACCATTAGGGAAGACTTAGGGATCTGGTCTATGGATAATTTTATGTGCTGGAGTGAAAATAAAAATCATATCTAGGGTGTTTGCTGCAGTCTGGAGGAGCCCGGCCTTAGGTGATGGGGGTGCAGATGATCACCAGTTAGCTGTTTCCCCAGGTTCAGTAGTTTCTCTTTCTGGTCTCATGTTAGTGAACTGGATAATTCATTTCCTGTGATGATGTGGGCTTATATAATCAGAGCTCACTATGTCTCTCAGATAGTGAATCTTGTAAAAAATAAATAAGAAATAAATAAATAAGGGATTAAAGACAATCCAACAAGCTGCATCGTTCCCTTAGGAAACTGCGTCTTGCTATCCCATGTCTGATAGGACTATATCTTATTCCACCTCGCCCGCTTACCACCTGATGCCTCTGGTCCAAACTGTTTCTAAAGAGTTAGAAGATGGATTTAACAAGATACACTATACCATGTTCTTACTGGGGAATTCCTCAGCTCTACAGACCAGGTTGATGTTCTTTCTGAAGGCCCTCTTTTTTGCCCTAGAAACCCGTCTGATAGAATATAGAGACAGTAAAAATAGAGAAGAGCTGAGAGAGAAAGAGAGGAGAGAGGAAATGAGTAGAGAAGAGAGGAGAGAAAGAAAGAAGGAACGCTCAGTGATTCAACTGCAAATCTATTCAGACATAATCAAATCTATCATTTGACTTCCAATAGGTGATTCAATTTGCAATAAATATCTCTGTACCCTGGGCTACTTTTCTTAGTTTTGTAACTTGTAATCAAAAGAGTTGTGACTAATATAGAAATCCAGTCTCATTAAATTAATGTTGAGGCGGGATCCCTGGGTGGCGCAGCGGTTTGGCGCCTGCCTTTGGCCCAGGGCGCGATCCTGGAGACCCGGGATCGAATCCCACGTCAGGCTCCCAGTGCATGGAGCCTGCTTCTCCCTCTGCCTGTGTCTCTGCCTCTCTCTCTCTCTCTGTGACTATCATAAATAAATAAAAATAAAAATTAAAAAAAAAAAATTAATGTTGAGGCATTGATTCATTGTTTTAATAAATATTAAACGCCCACAAAAACAAATAAACACCTACAGAATACAGATAATACAATGGCGTATACATTGTTTTAATGGAAGGCTATATAAAGAAAAGATAAATATGACTATTATGAAGTGGAATTACAAATTCATAACAATTTATGAAAAGAAAATCACTATCATAAAACTAAATATCACTTAATAGACCCTATCAGAAATACAAGTGATATGCTCAAGGGCCTTGACAAGTTTGCACAAGTGGTAAATAAAAAAGTTTGTACTGAAAATCTTTTCAAAAAGACAATTTCTCTTTATTTTTTTGTCTATGTCAACAAAGTCACATTTCTCCTTGGAATAAATTAAATATCTAAAGATTAATCAATAGGAGCACCTGGGTGGTTTAGTGATTGAGTGTCTGTCTTTGGCTCAGGCAATGATCCTGGGTTCCTGGGATCGAGTCCCACATCAGGATCCCTGCGTGGAGCCTGCTTCTCCCTCTGCCTATGTCTCTGCTTCTCTCTCTCTGTGTCTCTCATGAATAAACAAATAAAATCTTAAAAAAAATAAAGGTTGGCAACATAACCAAAAGAGTCACTGATTTTGCATGGATACTTCTACTGCCTGCTCTTTTCTCTTAGAATATCTTTCTCCACATGTATTTCAGGTTATTGTATCTCCTTTATCAGTGTTTCTGGATCCTTTACTTATTTATATCTTTTAGAATTTATCACAATTTGCCACAATAATTGTTGGGTATTTGTTTCTGTGTGTGTCCCATTAATTATGAGATCCTCTTGGATGAAAGAGATGCATTTTGCATCTTGCATTTCTCATATATTAGTCCAAAATTCAATTTATATCTCATGGTCTTTAACTGACAATTATATCTTAATTAAATAAGATGTATTAGTTCAGATGCCAGACATGAGCCCCACTCCTTCAATAACCTCTTTCTTTCATGATTATGGACAAAAACAAATTTAGCTAATCATAAATACCTATGTAATTCATAATGGACATAGTCCTTTTGCTTTTCTTAATCTCTTATTTTACTTGTTTGTTAATAATTTAAAAACTCTCTAAGAATCAACTTTAAAAGCTTTTATCTTTCTTTCTGTGTGGACAACTAACATTCCATAAATATTTAATTATCAAATGATCTTCTATAGTCCTTAAATTATTCAAACTCATGGAAGATGTAGAAAATCATGTAGATTCATATTTTGTGATGATTCCAAAAGAAATCATCAGCATTAATTTTAACAAAGTTATAACTAAGTCATTTATAACATGAAGAGTGAACTGGCCAACTCTTTGACTATCTATATTTCAGTTTTCCAGCACTTTTTAAAAAGTTTTATTTATTTATTACTGAGAGATACAGAGAGAGGCAGAGACACAGGCAGAGGGAGAAGCAAGCTCCCTGTGGGGACCCCAAAGCGGGACTCGATCCCGGGACCCCAGCATCACCACCTGAGCCAAAGACAGATGCTCAACCACTGGAGCCACACAGGTGCTCCAGTTTTCCAGCACATGAAATGAGGATGGACTACATGCAGCTTTAGGTCCTCGCGGCTATGACTTACTGTTGCCTAAAACTACCATGGCACATACATTCTGCCCACCATGCACAGATATTTCCTTCATGTTAAATATTAGTTTGCAAATAATTTCTAGAATCTATTCCACAAAGAATTCCGAGACTGCCCATCCATCAAAGGTAGCAGTAAACCTAGTTCTTCCTTTTGGTTTTCTTTGTTTTGTCTCTCTTATCATTCCTTAACAGAGTTGAATAGTTCTAGCCTAAGCCATCATGATGGAGCATTCAAGAGGATGGATTCTGACCTTGATGCCTAGATTTGGATCCTAGACCTATTAGTTGTGAGATAGATAGGTGCAAACATATTATATAGCCTCTCTGAGATTCAGTTTTCTAATTTATAAAATTGGCATAATAAACAGAATCCATAGGTTTATGGTAGGAGAGATAAAATAGGTGCACATATTTAGGTATGGATAAAGCACTTGAAACAACTCCTAGTACTGGTAACTACTGTATAATTGTTTGCTGTAGAATTATAATTATAGTTACTCTTATTTTATCTTTAATGACTAGAAACTGGAGCTGGAGGAAAGGTACTACATTTCAGGGAGGTAGAAATAAAGGAAAATAATAAAGCAGATAAATAATAAATAAAAGGAGGATCCAAGGTATAAAGGGGAAGCCCTTTTGAGAGGCTGCATTTAAACATTGTTTTAGAACAGTTGCTCCATATTGAGGAAAGAAAAAATATTTGAGCTGGCTTCATCTCTCATTATTCAAAAATAAATCCATGTGTCACTAACTCTTTTGTACTTCTGAGTTTATTTATTTGGACACCAAAGGAGTCCTATACTCAGCATCATAATGCAGTCCTGGGACAGGAAGAAAGTGGTGTGGTACCCATACAAAAAAGTAAAATACTATGTTACTTGTACAAAGAAAGAAAGAAAGAAAGAAAGAAAGAAAGAAAGAAAGAAAGAGATAATTAGAATATTCAAAGAAGAAGAGAGAAAAGACCAAATAAATATTTGATGTAATAAAGACTGAGAGCTTCCCCCAAATTAACCAGTCACCAAATCACAGCTCCAGGAAGCCCAGAGATTAGAAATCAGAATAAACAATCACAACTTATCATAGGGCATATCATATTGAAAATGCAGAAAAACAAAGACAATTAGAAAATCTTGAATGAAGCCAGAACACTAGTCAGAAGACCTCCTACCTCTAAAGAAGCAAGGGAAAGAATTATAGTAGATTTCTCATTTAAAAGCATATGAGCAAGAAGAGAATTTAATGAAGTATTAGAAGTATTGACAGAAATAAGAAGAATAACTTGGAATTTTATAACCAGTGAAGTCCTTTAAAAGTTACAGAAAGATAAATCCTATCTCAGATCAAGCAGGCAGAAAATCAACAAGGACAGAGTTGACCTGAACGTTACTATCAATCAACTTTATCTAACTGACATTTGTAGAAGAATTCATCAAACAAAAGCAGAAAAAAAAATTTCTCAAGTGTACATGAAACATTCAATCAAGATAGTACATATTGTGAGCCATAAAATTGAATTTATTAAATTTAAAATAATAGAAATTATACAAAGTATCTTCTTGGACTACAATTGAATTAAATCATAAATCAATAACAGAAAACTAAGTGAGACCATGTAAATATCTGTAAATCAACAACACACTTATAACAATGCATGATGCATATAATGATAATATTTATAAATAATACATGAATCAAAGAAGGAGTCTCATGAGAAATGTAAAGCTATTTTGAATTAGATGTTAATACAAGTCATCAAAATTTGTGGGATACAGGGAAAGCAATGCTAGAGGAAAATTAATATGCAGGATTTATACATTGGGAAAAATATATAGGTTTTTATATACAAAACTGATACATAAAAAAGTTATGTATTAGAAATTTTAAAAATATAAAAACCAACAATCTATCTGTCTACCATATGAAACCTAAAGAAGAAATATTCTTCTGAAACAAACAATAATATGAATTTGAAAAAAAACTTAATTTTTTTTTCTTTTTATGATTTTATTTATTTATTAATGAGAGACACGAGAGAGAGAGAGAGAGAGAGAGAGGCAGAGACACAGGCAGAGGGAGAAGCAAGCTCCACACAGGGAGCCCAACGTGGGACTCAATCTGGGGTCTCCAGGGTCACGCCCTGGGCTGAAGGCAGGAGCTTAACCAGTAAGCCACACAGGCATCCCAGAAAAAAACTTAAAAATTTATAAAAAGCAAACTATAGAAAAAGTCAACAAAACTCTAGATTAGTTATTTGAAAATACTGTTAAAATTCAGAAACCTCTAGCCAGGCTAAGTAAGAAAAAAGAGAGGAGACACAAATGATCAGTATCAGAATTTTAAGAGATGTCATCATTACTGATCCTATAGAAATTAAAAAGTTAATAATGAAAAAAAATAAAAATTTAAAAAATTAAAAGTTAATAAAGAGCTCCTTGTCTAGAAATTTGCAATTAAAAAGAAATAGACCAAATTCTTGAGAGATGCAAACTATCAAAACCCACACAAATGCAAATAGTTTTTAAATCTGTCTATTAATAAAGATTCTTTAATAACTAATAAAACTTTTTTTTTTCTTTTTTTTTAAGAGAGAATGCATGAACTGGAGGGGGAGGGGCAAATGGAAAAGGGAGAGAATCTTAAGGAGGCTCCATGCCCAGTGCAATATAGGTCTCCAAGTCAGGATCCTGAGATCATGACTTGAGCTGAGATAAAAAATCAGATGCTTAACCAACTGAGCCACCCAGATGCCCAATTACTAGTAAATTTTTAAAAGAGAAATCATTACACCCACATTGTTTCACAGGTGAATCCTACCATGCTTTCAAATAAGATGGTACCAATTCTCTACAATCTCTTCCAGAAACAAAGCAAAAGCAAACTTCCATAGTCATTCTATGGTTTAGCTAATATAATTTAAGTAGATACCCTGTTCATAAGATATAGGATATAATTCTCCTTTCCTTAAGTGTGGCTATGTATACTACTTTCCCCCCAAAGAATATAACATAGAAAGGGAGAAACAACTTGCTAGATACTTCCTTAAGCCAAAAGACCCAGATTAGCATGAACAATGATGAGTCATATTGATTGTATGTACCCTTTCTATGTGCTAATGAAAATGGCATTTTCTCCTGTCTGTGAACTTTTCTCCCACAAATCTGTACCCCCTACAGAACCTGTACTCCAGTCCAATCATGAGAAAACCATCAGACGAAAGAGCCAATTGAAAGAGATTCTAGAAATATCTCTCCAGTAATCTTCAAAATTCTCATGGTCTTGAAAAATGAGAAAAACATGAGAAACTATCAAAACCAAGACAAACCTACAAGATATGATTACTAAATGTCATGTGGCACCCTGGAAGAGATTTTGAAAATAGAAAAAAAACATCAAGGAAGACTGCAGAAATCTAAATAAAGCATAGACTTAAAGCTAACAACAATATCAACATCCCCTTGTTAATTATAATAAATATACCATAATAAGGTAAGGTTTTAAAAACTGGGTGCGGGTTATTGAGGAATTCTCAGTACTATTATTCCAATAGCTTTGTAGATCTTACACTGTTGTAATTGTGTATCTACCTACCTATCTACCTACTGTCTAGAGGAAGAGTTACTAAGGTGAATGTGTGAGGTGAGGTTTAGGGGGATGGGGTTGGACATTGCAAGAAATGTGTTTGGAAGCACTTTAAAGCAAATGTCTTAGGAACTGGGGGTGGGGGTGGAAATGGTAAGCCTTGTGAGGGAAGCCAAAGAAGAAAGTATGTGGCCAATGCTGAGTCTGGTGGTGCAGGCAAAGGTCATTTAATTAAGAGTCTTATAAACTATTTAAGGGGCTTGGACTTTATCCTTATAGAGTAATGGAAAATCTTTGATGAGTTGAAGAAGATAAGCAACTTGATCAGATTTTTATGCTGGAAGGATGATGCTGGCTATCAAACTTGAAGCAGGCAAGACCAGGGTGTAATATAGTTGAAGCTAAATATGATGGAGTCCAAGATAGGTCTAATGGCGGTGGGGACTCAAAAGAATGGATATGGAAGGAAATTATATGTGGTATTGATAAAATATTGAATATGAAAAATGAGAGACTTGTAATATCAAGACTGGTATCCTCCCCTCCTAAGCAACCAGATTTAAACCAAGCTTTTAGATTTCAAAGCCACTGTTCTGTTGGTCCTTCTGCTACGCCACCTATGATGAATATATTAATCCATGTTGCATCTTATAACCATTGCAAGGTAAGGTTTAAATATATGCTGGAGTAGGTGCTGAGGAGCAAGAGGCTATTTCTAATTCCCAGAATACAATATTTCTCTGTTCCATAGTACCAAGGAGACTTGAGGGCTATTTGGCTCATACACACAAATTTTCCAAAAGGAACTCTGCCACATTTAAGGAATACATTCTGAGTGCCAGGAGAGACATTTTATTTTTTAATTTTTTAAAATATTTTATTTATTTATTCATGAGAGACAGAGAGAGAGAGAGAGAGAGAGAGAGAGAGGCAGAGACACAGGCAGAGGGAGAAGCAGGCTCCATGCTGGGAGCCGGACGTGGGACTCGATCCCGGGTCTCCAGGATCAGGCCCTGGGCTGACAGCAGCACTAAACCACTGAGCCACCTGGGCTGCCCGAAAGACATTTTAAAGCATGCTCCCATTTAATATCCCTGGTAAACTCATTATGTGTGTGTGTGTGTGTGTGTGAGTGTGTACACACATACGGTGTATGCTCATATATGTGGGGATACGTGTGTGCATATATATGTGCACATCTACACACATTCTCATTTTTAGACAAAGAAAACAAGGGTGTGACATAGGATAAATAAATTTGCGAGGAACTGCAGTTATTCATTGTCATAGAGTTTTTATTTAAGATTATTTTTGCCTAACCTTGAATCTTGTTCTTTTACAAAACATCACATTGCCTTCCAGTAATAAAAGCACTTGCTGTTATTTTAAGAACAGTAAATTCAAAGGAAAAGGATTGACCCGTAGAAAAAAATACCTTTGAAATTTCCAATGATATATATTTATGAGGAGACTTGAATAAGGCCTAGTGAATAAAGTCTTTTTCCCTTGTCTTAAATGATAGTTGCCCAAGACTGGTTCCTTCAAAGGGCTTGAGCCATTTCTATCTGAGTGGTTCTTGGCGGAAGGAATGAAAGAACTTTATGATGACATGGTTCAAGAGTCACTGCATAAATGAGGCAGCGTGGATGATCCCATTATCTGGTCATGGATCCCTGGCTGCAAGGAGTTTTTGCTAAAGGTGAATCCGCAATGCATCCGCACAGGGAGGACCTTCTAAAAGTCAAGGCCTGATTCTAATATAAGATGATGGGGTGTGTGCGGTGACACAGGACGGATTGGAGTGCTCTGTGGTAGGAATTTATCACTTCGGATATGGCTTCTCTTTGCTCTCATACAAAGGTGACAAAGGAATGCCATAAAGCAGACAGGAGAGAGACGTCCAAGTAATATTAGGAAGAATACGGAGATATTCAAGGGGCAAGAAACATCCCAGGCCAGGTCTCTGGGCTCAGGGCAGCAAAGCAGAACACCACATGGCTAAAGTAAGCCTCGGGATTCACAGTCCATTCTCCAAAATGTCTTGTGCCAGACGTAGACCACAGATTTAATTATTCTCCTGATGCAAATATATTCGTATTTAGGATAAATTTATTTATTTTTATCACTAATATGTGGTTTATACCATTTGACATGTCTCATATTTTTTGGATGAATTCAGTAAGGTCTGGCGTGAGAAATATTGACCCCGAAATAAAATAATAAAAATTATGAAATAAATGATAAAGCTAATAAAAATAGTAGCTAAACTTTGATCGGGACACATGATGATGATCCGCGTATTATGCTAAATGTTTCGTGTGAGTTATATTGCTCAAACATTATAAGTCCCTGGGCTGCCTGGGTGGCTCAGTTGGTTAAGTATCACAGCTCAATCAGTCTCATTCCAGAGTCAATAATTAAAGTAAAAAAAAAAATTTAAAAGTAACTAATATCCATTGATAGCCTTCTATATGCCAAGGGCTATGTCTTATGTCTTCTACTTAGGTGGTCTATAATACTCCACTAATTCTTATACATTTGGATCATTGTCCTTTGTTTACAGAGTAGCAAAAACATGCTTTTGAGGAATAATTTTAAAATTATATAACACATAAGCAGTAAGTGGGAAAAAATTTCTATAAAATTATTTCAAAGTCTATGACCTTTTCACTATGTCAGAATAAGTAAGAAAGTGATTGGTCCTCCAGATGCCTGATGAAAATATGTTTATGCTACTTTTTTTTGTCCAATTTGCTTGTATTTTCAAATGGAAAAAAGACCTATCTTTCTTTAATATCATATTTGTACCCATAAAAATAGGTACAATGTCTTGCATATTATAGACAATTAAATGAGTGAATGGGCATGTAACAGAGAGATGGACATAAGTCAGTGATTCAGAAGGTTCCACGTACTATGCAGAATCATGATCTTGTTTCACGATAAGCAACTAGAGAGGGTCAGATTAATTTTAACCCTCCTGCTGCTTCGGTGTTGCTAAGCTTCAGAAGGTGAAAGTCCTAGAATCGGTGGCAAACACCTGCGAGAACTCATATTAGTTGTTCAAATGAGAGACCTACTTTGTTTGTGGCATTTGTTGTTCTTTATTATATGTATTTCTCGGTCATGATAAAAAATGCTTCTGAATTTTTACGAAATAAAGTCATGAAGATATAGCCTGAGTTCAATTTGTGATTTAGTTTGCTGGAAGTCTATGGTTCTTCCGGGAACCTGCTATTTGGAAAACGTCTGTTTGTTGTTATTAGAATATTTTCAATTTAAAATTGTGTTACTGGGACGTCTGGGTGGCTCAGCGGTTGAGTGTCTGCCTTTGACTCAGGGTGTGATCCCAGGGTCTTGGGATCAAGTCCCACCCGCCTGGAGCCTGCTGCTCCCTCTGCCGGTGTCTCTGCCTCTCTCTCTCTCTCTGTGTCTCTCATGAATAAATAAAATCTTTAAAATAAATAAATAAATAAATAAATAAATAAATAAATAAATAATTGTGTTATGTTCTAATGTCCTTAAATAGGTATTTTTAATATAAATATAGATATATAAGCTTTAAAAAAGCATAATATCTGGGCACACAATTTGATTTCCTTTCTTAAGAAGTATTATTAGAGCTGTTAGGGGCTCAGACAGCACTGACAGAGCTTGATGGCTGAGGATGTGCCTTGCTATTGCTTTGCTTGGATTCAGATTTGACTTCGTCTATTCTAAACATCGTAGACATTGTCTATTGGGCGATTTATTTGTCTCACAAATTCCTTCTCTATATTCCTTTGTCTCACAGCTTCCTTCTCTAGAAAATGGATTTTATTGTAGCTTGTAACCCAAAGATTAAATTTGCTGCTACCTGTAAAGGACTTTAAAGAGCATCCTGTTCATAGTAAGTGCTCACTAAATGTTAGTTGTTTGTTACCCCTGTTAGAAATAGCCAACCCTCAAGTTTTGTTTGTTTGTTTATTTGTTTTTGGTGTTTGTTTTTTGCCACAGTAATTCACCAAATATGTATTCTACACTAGTTTAGATCTAACCGGAATTTAAATATTTAAACCTTGTACTAGCTTGGTTATTTTGTTTAAGTCCCTTTTGTTGGATTTGAGTTGCACAAGGCTGGATTAATCATATTTTCAGTCTATAGTAAACTATTACCGTCACACCATTATTAAGCATATCTTCCTATTTATTTTTCCCTTTCAAATCCAATCACCCTTCCTTTATATACCTCTAATAAAAAACTGCTTTCTGTAAATTTAAAATGTTTTATTTCAGAATATCTTAAAATTTACAGAAACATTACAAAAAATACTACAATTTAAAATGTTTTATTTCAGAATATCTTAAAATTTACAGAAACATTACAAAAAATACGACAGAGTTCATATATATCCTTCATCTAGTTTCTCCTATCATGAAAAATCTTAAATAGCCATATGACCACTATTAAAATTAAATAAATAAAATTGAGACACTACTGTTAAAGTAACTACAGACTTTGTACAGATTTTACCAGTTTTTCCATTAATGTCCCTTTTTTTCTGTTTTGAAAATCCAATCCAGGAGTCCAATATGTTCCTCTTATTAGAGAATGGTATTTAGAAACCAATATCTAAGCACCTGGTGTGTTATTGGTCCTGGGATGTCATTGATTCTAGACCTCCTCAGCCAAATGAGATGGGTCACGTATGCATGTGTAATCACATGCATTTACGTTCTCTGTAATCTATTTAGATACATGTGAAACTTGCAAAACAGTGTTTCTTTTTACATACATATACACACATTTTTCTATAAATATTTCTCATAGTTATCTTTCACTTAAAACTGGGTTGTCAATCAATGTATGTGGCTGTATGCAAGTAGAATGGATCAATTCTGTATTCAGATGCAATATATGTAAATATAACATATTTCAAAATACCAGTGCTTAGTATTTAATAAGATACACAAACAATTTATATATGAATTCTACTAATGATAGAATTCTTGATTGCTCCCAACTCCTACTCCATGCCTAAGTAGGAAAATGGTTTATAACAGAGATGGCATCACATAAGTTTTTATAGATATTTAGAAAGAACTGTCTCATGGTACAGAGAGATCTTTAAGTTGAAAGCCCACCGCATACGATTTATAGAAACAACTCCCCTGGAATATCCTCATATATGAATCCTTAGGATCATCCATGCTAATGTCTTGTAGGGATGGTACCTCCAGGATTGTGATTTTTTTAACCTAGAGAATATACATAATAATAATAATAATAATAATAATAATATAATAATAATAATAATAATGGCCATTGCTCGTTGAAATGGCTGCACTGGTTTACAATCCAAACAGCATCCAGAGGCCTTTTCATTCCCTCACTTTCTCAAGCATTATTCAGCTCTCTGTCCCACCAAAATGATAATGCAAGGTGATCTCCCTCTGTTCCCTAAGTTTTTCTTTTGTGGATTGTACTTTTTGTCACATATCTGTCATGCATTTGTATTCCCTACGTGACTTTGCCATTCATATAATGTACCCATTTTTCTCCATTTCCCATCACTTCCTTGTTTTGCAGCAAAACCTTGTAGAATGCAAGGTAGTATTCACTTTCAGTTTTAAATTTTGCAAGTATTTGTCACAACTTGACATATGTCTGTTATATTTGTCTATGTTTTCATGTTCTGAAAATAAATTTTTAAATCTGATGGGTCTCAACTTGGCAATTTTTCTTATAATTTGATTTCTAGGAACTGATATAATAAATCCTCCTTATCCCAATGAACACTGATAGTCTATATCTCCTATAGTATCTCTATAGTCACAAATTTCATATTTATGTAAATACGAGGAAGTTTAACAAAATTTTCATACTTATGTAAATATTTATGTAAATATGCTTACATATTTATGTAAGCCCTTTAAGGTGTATTTCTGCATTTTGTGAAGTAGTTACATTATTTTCCATATAATGATAGCTCTCTCAATGTATTCAGAAACTAATCAGTTCCTTCCTAGGCGAGTTTTGATGTCCTATATCCATTATGAGCTAAGTTCTCATACATGGAAGGTTCTTGGTTCTAGGTCCCATTTCATTTTTTGTCTCTTTCAGCAAAAGTAACTATTAATATCACTTTTAGATGATATTTTAAATCACATAGAGCAAACCTACGTTCTTTCAAAGCTTTAATGATTGTCTTTTAACTGTCATGAGTCTTTTTTCCCTACATAAATTTTCTAAAAAATACAATGAAAATTTTGTTAGATTTCCTCATATTTATAAATGTATTTGAGAGAGAATTGGCAACTTTGTAATCTATTCAATAATCTTCTTTATTAATATGCTATGTTGCTTTTTTTCATTAAGGTAGTTTTTTGCGGGTTGCCTGGTGGCTCAGTTTGTTGAACATCTGCCTTTGGCTCAGGTCATGATCCCAGGGTCCTGGAATTGAGCCCCGTACCAGGCTCCCTGCTCTCAGGAAGGCTGCTTTTCCCTCTCTTTCTCGCTTGTGCTCTCTCTTGCTATCTCTTTATCAAATATTTAAATAAAATATCAAAACTTTAAAAAAAAATTTGTGAATAGTTTTTTTTTTTTTGCTTTTGCCTGTTTTTTTATTCAATCCTTCCAGTTATCTCAATCTCACAAAGTTCTCAACAACACGATCATGACCTCTCTTAACTGTATTCCCTAAATAGTATATATCATAATCCCAAATTCATGAGCATTATGACCTAATCATAATTGGTTCAAAAAATAATATATTCATTCAGAAGACTAGAGTTCAAGTTATAATTCTTTCCTTAACTAGCTGTGACTTTAGAAAAGGCATCGTACATATCTATGTCTCAATTTTCTTTATACAATAAATTGAGACATTTGATGGTTTACTGCAATATTCTGATTAAAATATCTACATAAGCATATAGTAGAGTCTCACCAATGCTTAATAATAAATAATCATATTAATAATATGTAATAGTATTAGTGTCCTTAGTATCCAACCAGGCTAAGCTCTTCATCTACAAGAACATTGACATACATGGTATCAGACATATCATGTCATTTTGTGTCCATTGTGATATCAGTGTTATTTTTGATTATTTTAAATGGGTGCTCACGAGGTCTAAATGATGATATATTTATAATAGTGTTTTTAGGGAGTTCTTATATGCCAGATCCATGGCAAGTGCGTTACCTTAAAAATAGCAATCAAAATGAACATCCTATGTATTAAATGAAAATATTGCTGCTGTGTTATAGATGATTAAACTTTGCAACAGCAATTTTTCATTAAAGTTCCTGACTTCACAAAGCTTGATCTGAGATTTAAACTCAGCTCTGCCTAAATCCAGAGCTTCCATGCTTTGCAATACTAGCAGAACTATTAAACGAGCATTTTACTTCGGCTATAATTATTGTGGAATGAAAGGGCATTTACACAGAGTTTTTACCAATTAGTGGAAAAGAAGGGACAGGCAGCAGAACATTATAAAGAAAAATTTCTTACTGTCTGAGCGTTCCATTTAATTGAAGATTTTTCTCTTTTTCTTTGTTCTGGTTAAGACTCTCTCAGCTTGCCATTACCATTCTTTTCAGAAACTAAGGGGAAGCAGGCTCTAGAGTGGAATTTGTTTATGGAGAGGCCTTCTACAGTGCTGTCAGCACAGCCGCATGGATTGGAGAACTTACTGTGTGAGTGGGAATTTAACGCTGACACCTTGGGACCCATTGCCCAACCGTGGGTTTTGTCAGGAAAACATATGCAGCCGCTGGGAAAATGCATGTACTTTAGCAAGAACTTTTTAGAGTCATAGTTTGAAACTTTCACGGGTCTAAAAGTGTCTTATTGCCTTCGCCTATATTCCATGGACAGCAGTCATAATTCATTCATACTCACTGCAGAACTCATTCAAGATTTGTGTTACGTTTGGTCATAAACATTCTGACATGCTTTTTATTAGATCTAATATAAATTACTCACTGAAGATTACACTTGGGTTGCAAAATGGTAAGCATATTTTGGTCAAGATGCCCATTCATTTATCCTTTTGGTTTGCAGGCCCAGTATTTAGTACATAATTTTCTCCTGCCTGCTCAGAATAATTTGCCAATGAATTTTATATCATGTCACATGACTACATGTACCTTGAAGACAGAGACCAGGGCGGGTCATATGTGCAGAACGACCAGAGAGAGTTCACTGAAAGCTCAATGGAGAAGTGGAAAGCCAACGGATGCAGGTAGCCTAAGTTTAGTTTTGGCTCAGCAGTTATTAAATGTGTTATGACACAGAAGTCAACTTCTTCTCTCTGTACCTTAGTCATTTCCCCAGTGGTAGGTGGGTAGAGACACTAACTGAGGCCATACTTCCCTAACAAAATATCCAAAAAAAAAAAAAAAAAAAAAAAAGAAAAGAAAAGAAAATCCAGACCCTAACCCAGTACCTCTTATCCTCTCACCAAGATGTGTGTTCCCAACAGTGTTGTGTTTTCCTGGTTAGGGTGGCCTCTTATTTCCTAATTCTACTGACTTAACAGTTTTGTGTCTTGAGGCTCTCCGTTATCCCCACTTTAGTATGGATATAAATGTAGAACTCATACCCTTTCCATGAGTTCCACAATAAAACAGCAAGAGAAATATTAACCACAAAGAAAATGTCAAGAAAGGAAACAAACACAAACATAACTTTTGCACTGCTCAGCTGTAAAGCTTTTGGAGAAGATATCAAAATCACATCCTCAAAACCCAGTAACACCCAATTAAAATTAGAATAAGGTATTTTCCTAATAATATTTTAGTATTAGCATATTAAATCATATTTCTGTTTTTAGAAATCTGTAGAAAACATATGGTACCAATTATCAAGAAATTCATCTACTTAATTTCCATTTCTCCTCTAATCTCTCTACCCACTTCAATCATTTCCCTGCATTTCCTTGTCCATCCCTCACGTGTATATCTTTATGTTGTTCTGTTCCTCTCCTCCTTTCTTCCCTAATATGAATCACATCTAAGCAAGCACACATTTTATTCACTTATTTATCACTTATTCACTTATATTGTTTTTCTATCTATACCCACATTTCTAGTACAATATAAACCAAAAGAATTTGCTTCCTGTCTTTACTTTTCACTGATGGATACCAACACCTGCAATAGTTCCTTACTTAGAATAATCACTTTGTTCAGTGAATGAAGAATCCCGCCCACTGTTGGGAAATCGTTAATTCTTTTATGGCAAGCAACTCAGGACACATCATCACACTCTACTAAGTGTGGTGGATTGAAACAACTCCTTTTTTTTTTTCCTCTTTCCTCTCTTTTAATTAATTAATCATTAATTAATTAATTAATTTTGGGGTTTTCTTTTTTCTTAAACAAAAGTCACCATTCTTGAAATACTGTTTGGTCTTAGATAATTTTATTTACCTGATATCTTTCAGTTTTTTGAAATTTTTGGTTATTACATGTGTGTCTACCTTGGTCTGTGATTTCCTTTTCAGCATACAGACACTAATGGTATATGTGAATGGTTTTTATTTACACATGAGCACAGTTTCTGCCAAAGCCCTTACCTTACATGAGTGGCCAACTTCTAACCAACACACTGGTTGAGAGTTGGTTTTGCTAGTCTTGCCTTGTGTTGTTTCTTTGGTCTCCATGAGGTGATAGAACTCTTAAAAGGTAACAGCAGATGTTTCTGAGTCATAATATGAAGTAAAAGTCACATGTATTTCTCACCTGTGCTGGAAGAGTGACTTTAGCAAGAAGGTCTATCCTGCACACCAGGTGTCCATCATGCTTCTGTTATACACTGGTGCATTTTCAAAAACTATTCTCTCTCACCTTCTTACATCTTTGAATTATTTTTTAATATAATGTGTCCATACATACGTTGGCATTAATAGATATGTTGTCTGGCATTTTTATAATATCTAGTTCCAAGGATTCTGCAGTATAGTGCTTCAGAGCATCAGTTTTAAAATTATAGAAAACTATGTTCAAATTATATTTCTGAAAACTTACTTTCAATTTTGTGTCAAAACCAGTGTGAATTGGGGCTGTGACTTACCTGTTTACCAGTTCCCTTGCACATAATATAGGGTGAATGATGCTGCCTGTATCACAGGAGCTTCTTGAGAAGTTTGAGTGAGATGACGCACAGAGTTCCTAGCAAATCACCTACCAGCTAAATCTCATTAAGTAGAAGCTATCATTTTTATAAACATGAAGTGTCCCTTTGCATACTTATTTGCATACCAAAGTATAAACTTCCATTGAATTTTATCAGTCATCTCAAATAGGGAGTTTACCTCTTTGCAGCATACATGTGTGTGCACGCACATATATACCTGACATGAATAGCATCAAATGACCTAGTGACTTATTCTTAACTCCCAATATGGAGAAACCAGAAACTTAAAAACCTATGCATAAACTTTTGCAAATAAAAAGCATGAAAATGATTTTGCCAGTTTTTAATTTAATTTAATTTAATTTAATTTAATTTAATTTAATTTAATTTTTATTTTTTTTTGCCGGTTCTTATGATGAAATCAATGACAGTGTGGTAAAGCACTAAAATTGAAGGACAGGATGGAGTGGACTATGATGAATGTTTCTAGTTCTTGGCAACGTAGAGATCTGAAGTTCCACCATAGTGGCATCACTCTGATGGATATGTGATTCTTACGGTATTTTCTTCTCTGGTTTAACTCCTATCCTTTTGTTGTCTTCTCTGTTCACAGGCTTTCCTCACTATTTCAGTCTATTTCAAACTCTCAATATACTGCAGTGATTAGTGGCACAAATTCTGACGCAGATGATCTAGGTTCTAATCCTTGATCAGCTATCTATTGTGTATACTAGGGTCCATTACTAATTTCTCTCTTTGCCTTAGTTTCTTTATTTATAAACTGAATAGATCATTTAGGATGTGTGCTAACGAAAAAAATGAGTGAACATACACGCAGACCTCTTAGAAGGGGACCAGCTATGCACAGAATGATGAATAATATAAACTATTAATATGGTATATTTTAATATCTGGCATGGCAAGCTTGACTTCACCAATATCATACTATTTAAAAAATATTGAGTATTCAATTTTGTTTCTTATTCCACAAAAAATGTAGACTATTTATTAAAGTGCTTCTAAATCTCATTAACCACACTATACTTTTAACTGGAATTATATTGAATCTATATATCAATTTGTGAAGAATCAAGTTTTTATTGGTATTAATTACCCCTGAATCTAGCAAGGAATATAGTATATCTTTCAATTTATTAAAATATTTTAATGTCCCTAAACAAATTTCACATATATTTTACATATCCTCTACATAATTCTTGTTATTTTTAATCTATATATTACTTTTTTCAGATGAAGTCTGCTATGATTTATTTTTTAATTTTTATTTATTTATTTATTTTTAGCGATTTTATTTATTTATTTCTGAGAGACACACAGAGAGAGGCAGAGACATAGGCAGAGGGAGAAGCAGGCTTCCTGCAGGGAGCCCGTATCGGGTGAACGTAAAGATGTATAACTAAGAAGATCGAATCACCTGATGAGATTGAGTGGATGATTTTGTTATGTCCTATGTTGTGTATATGCTACTGCTTCTATACACGGTCATGAACCGAAGTATTTTATGTTGGATACTAAACTATAGTTACGTGCAGCATGGCCAAGTCGTATAAGTCCGGGCCATAGCATCCAAAAGATCAAGGGTGGGTAGTTTAATACTAGTTCATATTCTGTATTAATGTTCAAGAACAGGACTTATTCTTTCTTGAAATTAAAGACAACAAAAAAGCAGTAGCCACCTCTTTATGAAACACCTGCCATCCAGAGTTCATAAACAATCAAGGTTCCTTACTTTCTCGTAACAATCCCTGCAATTCTCCCCTCCCACCATCCCCCCTGCGCTCCTAAATTCCCCCGACAAATATTTATTTTTATCCCATTTTTCACATCTTCAAAGTTACAACTTTCTCTCAGCCCAGAACCTTGCAGTCGGAGTGCTCTGGCTAAGGCGGGGCAGTAGCTGAAGACATTTTTGAGAGTCTGAAGTTTTCTGCCCCGTCTGATGCCTGGTCAATGGTTTCCTAATAATATTTTGGGTTTTACCAAGATTTCAAATCTGGCTATACTTCAGAATGATCTGTATTGGCTTTGGGAGCCACCGAAACCCTTCAGTAATTTATTTCTGGTGGAAGGACATTTTGAACTGAAGTTGTTTTTCTTTCTTTCTTTCTTTCTTTCTTTTTTTAACATCTTAAAATCATTGACTTTCAGTTATCTGAGGGACTTCAAATTACCCCTTCAATCATGTAATTTGACAAATCACAAAACTGAGGTCAGGCAGTTGAGTGAATTTTCCGAGGTCACAGAGCAAGTTATTGGAAATCATTGTTACATATATCAGGACATTCTTCTGCCTTGTTAGCTAAAATCTAACGAGTACAATTTAATCTTTCTGTGATCCTTAGGGCTTTCGCCAGACCTGCAATCATCATGAACATGATGATTAGCATATAGGAAAATGAGCTGAGAGGTGGGTTAGTGCTTGGAATTTTGTCTCTGTCTTTTAATATTTAAGAAGAGGATTAGTTCCCCCACAACTATCTTCTTGCCGTATTATATTTTTTCCTAAATATAAATTTTAAAAATGGAGGCTTTTTTATACCAAAGAAAGCTCACACAGGCGTGTTTGGAATTTGAACTCCTGTTGCTTTTTAATTCAACTTCATAGACTTTACAGTTACCGTTTGTAGCACTAACCCATAGTGATCTGTTCAGTCCCTTTCGCTCCTTCCGATCCCCTTTTACAAACTTTCCCAAATAATGAGCTTTTTCTTCCAAGACTATCCCTGCCTCAAGCAGTGGTTGTGGTCAGGCTTCTAAAAAAGTTCACTAGACCTAAAATCTAACTCTTTACTCTAACGTGGGGCCTCTG
Source organism: Canis lupus familiaris (assembly GCF_011100685.1). Taxonomy (NCBI): domain Eukaryota; kingdom Metazoa; phylum Chordata; class Mammalia; order Carnivora; family Canidae; genus Canis; species Canis lupus. The sequence goes on along the minus strand of NC_049226.1, from coordinate 86,062,055 downwards.
CTAGTCAGAGAACCTTGTATGATGAAGAATGAGGTGTGCGTCTAATTCTCCAATATAATCTTTCTAGACAGTATAGAAGAAGGAAGGGCCAAGCATACGCATATAAAATATTTTTTCAAGATAAGTTGGTATTTTCAGCTACATGTAGAAGTAAAAAATATAGTGTATGTTACATATTTATCTGTGTAGACAGTGCTAATCACAAAGAAATGGTCCACGTTTGAAAGAGACAGAAAGATACTTTTCATCAATGTTGTAAGACATGAAACATAATGGTTTCTGTGCCTGAACTTTTAAAGCATTTGCAAAAAATAAAGATAACTTATCTTTTCCATCACTGAATACAGAAAAAAAGATATATTATGTGTTCACATATGCAGAGATTTCATTGCTAAGTCTCAGATAGGTTTGCCAGATGTCGGGTCACACCGACTCAAGTAAGTAGGCATTCGGCACCTACACCCATCAACTCAACTTTTGCTCTCTGAGATTCCCACTTCTTTTTAGATTTTAATTAATCCCCACCTCCCTGATCCTTCAGGGTTAGTGAGTGCTATAATTGTAATTATATGTATGAACACTGCTCGGTGCAGGGGCCTGTGTTCTGTGCTACATGAGAAGCAAGGGGCCCCTAAAAAAGTTCCCATCCCTAAGGCCATGTGAGAATTGCTTGGGTCAAAACTCAGGATGAAGAGGACGAAAGCACGCTTTTCCCTTCTCACGGTACGCAGCTTCTCATTTTTTTTTGTCTTCTTTGCCTTTGTGCACCTTACAAACGCACCGCTTATAGAGTTGCTTCCGTAAGGCAAATTGAGAGTCAGTTTTAGCTCTGATAACTAGCTGAGGTATACAATAGAATTTCACAGCATTTGCACCATCTACATTTTTGCCTATTGGCAATTAATGGATATTTGCCAGCTTGAGCATTGTAGAGGGGACAAACCGGTATATTAATGTCCACACTTTGTACTTACCCTTTTAATCTGTCGATTGAGGGTCCTTGAATCAAATATTATAATGGTCACATAAAGGACACTTTAGAGTAAATTAGATCCTACATGGGCATGAACAGAGTTATATCTCATCTGCCTTTTAGAATCGGACATAAATGAAGCTTGGTACAGTTATCGGTGCAGAAAGATTACTTTAAAAATCCCAACCATAAGTGGACAGGAGATAGTCCACAGCGATTGATTACCTGGGAGTCAAGACTAGAAAAATCCACACTGCAAGTAATGGTCTATTTTTCTTTTACATCATCCATTTATAAATCACACCATTCTAATCGGTGAGGAACAACGAGCAATTGTGCCCGGTGTATAGTGGCAGGGGGATGAGCAGGTCTGTGAATGAATAATCAGTGATGTGACCGAAAACCACAGGGCATGACAAAGATGGGGGGCTAGATCTCAAAGGACTGATTGCAGTGGTGTTCCTGTGGTCGGAGAGTGCTAACGCCGGCCCGTTTCTTGACAAATTAGAAGCTTGAGTGTGAAAAGGCACGGACAGCGTCAACTACTATATAAATACAGTGTGTGCTTATTCTTTAATCCAGAGAATGGAAAGGGGACGGAGAGAAACAAGATAACTCATGTACAAAATTTGGATCCCACCATTTGATGAGGATGCTCTTTGGAGTGACGAACTGGGAACAGTAATGCTCAGGAAAGGGACGGCTCCGAGTTATCCCAGGTAAATCAACCGAGTCTCAGAACACAATGTCCTCCATGATCCACCATGAGTGAGTCCTCCCCTGAACCCCCTCTTCTACCTGCCTGGACTGGTCATGCCCCCAGCCTTCTCCAAAAGACTTTAGTCTTAGTCTCTGCTGAACTTTGGGATCTTTCTAGATTCAGGAAATCAGATTTTCTGCTTCTCCCATACCCAAAACAATTCTTTGTCTTTGCTTCATGTTTATTGACTTTTTCTTTCTATGAAAAGATCCACGTATACTGAAGCCCCATGAGCAATTCTGTGTAAGACCCAGTCACCACAATAGTATTTCCTTATTGTAGATGCTCAAATATGTCTATTGAATGGAGAATGAACACAGGTCTACGGTGCATCCGTTCAACAGCTACCTGGTGAGTACTCCCTGGCTGCTGGCACAGTTGGGAGCGCTACAGGCGCGGGAGGATGAGAAAACGTAGGGTGAGTCGCAGAGACGTGAGCCGGCTCCAGTGTGACCCTAAGGGTGGCCCACATTGCTTCTGCAGAGAATCCTTACGTGGATCATATCGTTTTCCTTTTTAACTTCCGCCCTCCTCTCTGACATGCTGCTGAAAGGACATGGCTTTTGACTATAGAACACAGAACGAGCTAAAACGAAGACAGGGATCTGATATTCGTTTACTGACACCTGCAGATAGAGGCAACTGTGCTCTAAAAGGGTAAGGGAGTTTCTCAGAATTACACAACTACTTTTTGGTGTTCGTTGTACAATCTTCAATTCACATCAGGTCCTGATACACTGAGGCTCTGCTCTTCTCATTGTTTTTTTTGTTTGTTTGTTTGTTTGTTTGTTTGTTTGTTTTTGTTTTGTGTGGTTATTTTTTTGTTGTTGTTTTGTTTTGTTTTCTGGAACCTGAGTTCTAATTTCTGATTGTATAGGTTTGCATCTGCAACCAGATATCCCTGGTTTTCTTTAGCTGCCAGACTTACAGAAGCCGTGCAGTGGGTAGCCCTGCTGCGTCAAAAAGCTCAATGTTCTATGGGCTCGGTGGCTTCCTGGGACTCGCTGACACTAAAGGGCTGCCTGGCCTCTGATTCAGGGACGCATCTCAAGTCCTGCTTATGAAAAAGAAGCACAGAATTAATTGTGGGCTGGTAGAGGCATCGCTACCCTCCTCTTGTGTCTAACCAGAGACACAGCAGAGACCATCTAATGTGGGGACTAAACGGCGTGAGCTTTGAAACTATTTCTACAACTGGTTGTGTGGCCTTGAGTAAACCTATTTTCTATCCTGAGTCTCAAAGTTGAGATCTGTAAAATGGGAAGTGGGCTGGTACACACTGGTAGTCATAGTGGGACTTGGGTTGGAATCAAATGAGATACTCATCACATGGGAACACCCAATGTACATGCGCTGCTATCATTATTCTTTTCATAGATGCATATATACGAAAATAACCTCTATAACTATATATATATAGAGAGAGAGAGAGCAGGAGCATGTGTGAGCGTGAGCTGGGGGTGGGGGGTCAGGCACGTGGCAGAGGGAGTGAAAGTCTTAAGCAAACTCCATGCTGAATGCGCAGCCAGACATGGGGTCAGTGTCTCGATCCTGAGACTATGGCTGAGCCAAAGCCAGAGTTGGACACTTAACCAGCTGTGCCACCAGGTGCCCCTCGTATTTTTAAGACCTAAACACGCACACTCATCCACCTCTTGTGCTTCCGGTAACTTCCCACTCATTTCTGGGAAACAAAAAACGATCTCTACATGTGTGTAAATCCCATTGAACTGATTCCAGGCCCTGCCTCTGTCCCTCACCGTGGCAGCAGTGTTTCTTCCTTCATAGCACATGTCCCCCCACTGTACCTGGCGACAGCATTTCTATCAAACACCCCTTGCACGTAGCAACTCATGAGACGACTATTGCCCACACCAATACTCCGTATGGTCATTCTTTGGCATAATGATAGCTGTGGAAACAGAAGTCACTCATCTGTTTAGCACAGTTTATTTAGCATAGCTGCTTTTATCACAGTAACTGCCAAATAAATCCTCATTGATCAATGAATAAATTGTTCCTGTTTCCCAGGACACGCTTTCACAGGTTGGGACGCTGCCTTGAAGTTTTAGAGGTGGAACATATCAGCATGATGTATAAACATGTGACCTCGAGTCAGCCTACCTGGGTTCTGTTTAGTTCTGCTACTTATTTTATGGAAATACCAGGAGGACATCCAGCTTCTGGGGCTTCCAAATAACTACGATAAGGTAAATAATAGATGGGGGCTAGTTAATCGTTATAATATACATCCTCAGCTCTTGTGATGGGAATCCAGATTCACGTAACATGATAGGTGAGTGTACAAAACACGGGGGCGGTCCTGGGATAAAATAAGAGAATAGGGGAGAGTGAAATGCCACAATTTTTCCATCCTGAGTATTTCTATTTCACTAATGCTATATTCAAGTGTTAAGCTGTTTTTAAAAAAATGATTATGATTGGACTCTGAAAGATCAAACATCTTAGGCAAGGCTATGTATGGAGTGGGTAGATACGCAGTCCTGTAGGTATGGAGTTCAACATGGGATGTCGCCAGCTAGATACAGCTATTTTTTTTCCCCTAAACATGGATTATTTCCCTCTAACTCTTCCATCCACATACCACAACTAAAAAGAGCATCGACAGAAATTCTATCAAGAATATCTTAAACCAGATTTCGGAGTTAAAAACAAAGATAATGAGGGGGGAGTGAGTAGGATGAAAAGGTGATCAGAATCGGCCAAGTAGAAGCATTTTAAAATGCAGCTTCCTGCAAATTGGCAAAGGGCAGAGACACAAAAGGAGAGGTGGTTCCTCAGAGGTCGGAGGCTTCCTCTCGCCTGGAGTGGGATTTGCGGTCACTAGTTATGAGCCAGCAGCACCATCTAGAGGCAAAGAGCAACCCGCGACAGGAGAGAAACCATAGCCTGTCTACTTAATTAAGCGACGACAAAACCATTGCTTCATCTCTCTCTCTCTCTCTCTCTCTATATATATATATATATATATAGCCCCTTACAGAAGGCCTGCAAAGGAATTGCTTCCCATTCCCATCAAAAGATGAACTGCAGAGTTCATTACTGGAACATTCAAGGCTTACTTCAGAAGCTAAAACTTCCCTCCACAACTTCCCTACTGAGAGAAAAGTCTCTGACTTTCAAATTAGTTATTCATTCCACACATTTTGCAGGATACCCGCCATGCCTCAGGCTTTGTGCGGGCACCAGGGGACACCGACAAGGATGCATTACTGACGGCCCTCTGTACCCCTAGCCCGCGTATCCACCTAACCACAAGGATAAATCTTCTCTGTCTTATCCTTTAAAACGGTTTCTGGAAGTGAGAGTAGAGATATTTTAAGCAGTCAATATATATTCAAAAATACTTGTTCGTGTAAGACCTTCAGAATGTTTTATGTGTGAAATCATAGATTCAAATAAATTTGAGTGGTAGGGATCCTACAGTCTTGGGGTAGTCATACCAAACTTTGGTGCCCGTGAGAATTACCTGGTAGACTTTTTTTATTATTAATTATAATCCAGACTCTTAAGCTCCAAGCCCCAGACATTCTAATAAATGAACATGTGGTCTGGCCCGGGATGATGCCTTGCATTTCAATAAGTTTATCTGGCTTTCATGATGGAAGGCTTGCAGAGGAAAATGCTCTGGTTTGACTTGCAGGGAAGCTGAGACAGCACTACAAACTGGAGTGTCTTCCCTCATCTTTTCCTAATTTCTTAACTGCCTTTATTTATTGGGTAGACTAGAGAACATTCTTACCTGCTTTTATTTATTGGGTAGAATGAGACTAGGACCACACCAATCCTATGTCCAGTAGCGCCAACCAAGGTTTTCCCAACAATTCCTTCTCCTTACATGATAGCTTAATTGTCACAACGGGTCTGGCATACTAATTGGATGATTTTAAGAATCATTCTGTTGAAATATTACCTTAAGTTATGAGTATCCACATTTTGATCTAGGGTTATTGACATAAAAACATACTGTATGAGAATATTGCACAGTAGGCCCCGTTGGATATATTGGGAACCCATATATTAGCAAACTCACAGCTGTGAGGCTATGTGGGTGGCAGGGGAGCTGAAAATTAGAAACTTGAGTGGATTTCAATACCTATTTCCACACCAAACATAGGCAAAATTAGAGCTGAAAAAAAAATTCTTCTAAGTTGAAGGCAATTTAGCTTTCACTCTTTCTCATTTCAGCCGCCCCTGTTTTGAAAGATGTCCAACTGTAAATCTCAGGATTTAAAGAACTGAGCTTTTCAAAAGAAACTGTAAGAAATCTGTGATAATAAATATCTTTCACGCATCTCCTCTTCTCTGTTACTGCTTGCATTGTATGGAAAAAGTCCCCATTATATCTCAGTGGAACAATAAACTAGCTTAGGAACGATGACCTTCTCCGTCCTCCAAATTCCCACATTTAAGTTCCGTATCTCCATCAGGGTGATCGTTCTACACTGTTGATATGATTGCACCACTTGTGTAAAATCTTTCAAGGTGGCACTGATTTAAGAAACAGACCCCAAGGGCATCTGGGTGGCTCAGGCGGTTAAGTGTCTGCCTTGGGCTTAGGTTATGATTCAGGTCCTGGATAGCGCTTTGCTTAGGCTCTCTGCCAGTGGGAGTCTGCTTTTCTCCTTCTCTCTGCTGCCATCTGCCTGCTTGTGCTCTTTCTCTCTCTGTCAAATAAATAAATAAATCTTTAGCCTTTCCCTTAAGATCTTTTCCTAAGATCAGGAACAAGACAGGATGTCCACTCTCACCACTGCTATTCTATTCTGGAGTCCTAGCCTCAGCAATCAGACAACAAAAAGACATTAAAGGCATTCAAATTGGCAAAGAAGAAGTAAACTCTCCCTCTTCGCCGAGACATGATACTCTACAAAGAAAACCCAAAAGCCTCCACCCAAGATTGCTAGAACTCATACAGCAATTTGGTGGTAGCGTGGCAGGATACAAAATCAACGCCCAGAGTCAGTGGCATTTCTATCACAACAATGAGACTGAAGAAAGAGAAATTAAGGAGTCAATCCCATTTACAATTGCACCCAAAAGCATAAGATACCTAGGAATAAACCTAACCAAAGAGGTAAAGGATCTATACCCTAAAAACTATAGAACACTTCTGAAAGGAATTGAGGAAGACACAAAGAGATGGAAAAATATTCCATGCTCATGGATTGGCAGAATTAAGATTGTGAAAATGTCAATGTTACCCAGGGCAGTTTACACGTTTAATGCAATCCCTATCAAAATACCATGGACTTTCTTCAGAGAGTTCTAGAACAAATTATTTAAGATTTGGTGGAATCAGAAAAGAACCCGAATAGCCAGGGGAATTTTAAAAAAGAAAACCATATCTGGGGGATCCCAATGCCAGATTTCAGGGGACTACAAAGCTGTGGTCATCAAGACAGTGTGGTACTGGCACAAAACAGACACATAGATCAATGGAACAGAATAGAGAATCCCGAAGTGGACCCTGCACTTTATGGTCAACTAATATTCAATGAAGGAGGAAAGACTATCCCCTGAAGGAAGACAGTCTCTCAGTAAATGGTGTGGGAAAATGGACATCCACATGCAGAAGAGATGAAACTAGACCACTCTCTTGCACCAGACACAAAGATAAACTCAAAATGGATGAAAGATCTAAATGTGAGAGAAGATTCCATCAAAATCTAGAGGAGAAACCAGGCAACACCCTTTTTGAACTCGGCCACAGTAACTTCTTGCAAGATACATCCACGAAGGCAAAAGAAACAAAGCAAAAATGAAACTATTGGGACTTCATCAAGATAAGAAGCTTTTGCACAGCAAAGGATACATGCAACAAAACTCAAAGACAACCTACAGAATGGAGAAGATATGATATTTGCAAATGACGTATCAGATAAAAGGCTGGTTTCCAAGATCATAAGACTTATAAACTCAACAACAAAAAGAAACAAACAATCCAATCATGAAATGGGCAAAAGACATGAAGAGAAATCTCACAGACGAAGACATAGACGTGGCCAACATGCACATGAGAAAGCTCTGCATCACTGGCCATCAGGGAAATACAAATCAAAACCACAATGAGATACCCACCTCACACCAGTGAGAATGGGGAAAATTAACACGGCAGGAAACCACAAATGTTGGAGAGGATGTGGAGAAAAGGGAACCCTCTTACACTGTTGGTGGGAATGTGACCTGGTGCAGCCACTCTGGAAACTGTGTGGAGGTTCCTCAAAGAGTTAAAAATAGACCTGCCCTATGACCCAGCAATTGCACTGCTGGGATTTACCCCAAGATACAGATGCAGTGAAACGCGGACACTGCACCCCGATGTTTTTTAGCAGCAATGGCCACAATAGCCAAAATGTGGAAGGAGCCTCGGTGTCATCGACAGATGATGGATAAAGAAGATGTGGTTTATGTATAAAATGGTATTCCTCCGCTATTAGAAACTGACAAATACCCACCATTTGCCTTCACGGGATGGAACTGGAGGGGTATTATATGCTGAGTGAAGTAAGTCAGTCGGAGAAGGACAAACATATATGTTCTCATTCATTTGGAGGAATCTAAATAATAGTGAAAGGGAATAGAAGGGAAGGAGAAGAAATGGGTAGGAAATATCAGAAAGGAGACAGAACATGAGACGCCTAACCTTGGGAAATGAACTAAGGGTGATGGAAGGGGAGGAGGGTGGTGTGACGGGCACTGAGGGGGGCACTTGACGGGATGAGCACTGGATGTTATTCTGTATGTTGGCAAATTGAACACCAATAAAAATAAAGTATTATTAAAAAAAATTAAAAAAATAAAAAAAAAAGGAAAGAAAGGAAAAAGAAGAAGAAAAAGATTCCAAAAATGGTAGCATTTTTTGTGAGTTGGCTTCCTGCATAGTTCATGGATCTCATCTCCAAACACAAGCCAGGCACTCTGAGGTTCCGATTCTTTTTTATTTTTTTAAAGCTTCATTTATTTATTTGAGAGAGAGTGAGAGAAGAACCAGCTGGGCAGGTGCAGAGGGAGAGGGACAAGCAGACTCTGCACTGAGCACAGAGCTGACGTGGGGCTCCATCTAAGAACCTCGATCTAAGAGCCAGTGACCCAACCTAAAATCAAAGTCCTCTCCTTAATCAACTAAGACACCCAGATGCCCCTGAAGTTCTCAATTGTAAAAACTCACTTGACATTTCTGTGGCTTTACACCACACCTTTTATCCCATTAAACTGTGATTTGTGATAATCAGCAGGATATTCAGCTCAGCAATCACCCCCTGCCTGCAGATCACGTCGTCCCCACGTATCCATGCTGGTTAGGGGACCCTTCTCTTGGGTTTTTCAGGAACCTATTCATATGACCATCAGAGCAGCAGAGCATACATGAAGAGACGAGATGTGGGGCTTAACTATAAAGCCCTTAACAACACAGGATTTATGAGATTTCTACCTGCCACGTCATCAGTATTCATCAAGTTCATCCATTGAGTTCATCAAAGGTAGGGAAATAATTAACCTTAATTGCCTGATTTAATTATCGAAAGTTCTTGTTAAATAAATGCTACTATTTAGCCTCTTACCTAAACACTAATAATCCTGAAACAATTGAGATGATTTTCTATAGGGTCAACTTATTATCAAATATTTGATCTGGACTATTTTAATGGTCATAAATGAAGTTCTGGAGATACAGATTTAAAAGGGGAAAATATAACTCAGGGAAAATTGAAATCACAATGGGTACAGATGTTCCAAAGGATATTAAAAAAATACATAGAATTAGTAGTACGCTATTTAATTACTTATTTTGAAAAATTAAAATACAATTAATATAATTTTAAAATTTTGTTGGCATAATTCGGACTACAAAATACATTTCAGCTGGGTATCCAGATTCACTTATTTGAGACAGTTTGATGCTACTGTGTAGCCCAAAATGAGTCAGAATATACGTTATTGTCATTTCAGAACATTATGAGAGACAGAGCCAGTATGTCACCCATTAAAATGTCCTGTTCAAACGTGCCTCAGTAGAACGTCACGTCGGCCTTTGTACTGAAGGACAGAAACCCTGTCACCCAACACAAATGATGCACAGGAACCAACCTTGGGCTTCGAAGATCTCCCCTCTGTGGTTTGAAAAGAATGCAATGCGATAATCCCCTCGCATAAGTTTTAAAAGAAATAGGACTTCAATTTGCAAACATGTATATTTTATACTCTTCTCATTCTGGTGGGCTGTGAATCTGAAACGTATCCTAATGACATGTTCTGATCTTTCTCTGTCTTCCCTTACTTCAGTACAAAAATTATTATCAGATTTTCCGTCTTTATCCTCTTCCCTGGCCTTTAGGCTACCCTTCTTCGGAAGTGCCCTCTTTAGAGCTTCCTGGCCAGTGACTACTGCTTTATAGAAAAGCAAGTTGGCCATATGTATTTAGACATAAATAGTTTATTTTGTGTCTCCTCGCAAATTTTTACTGTAGTGACAAGGAGACGGAAAAATCTATAGTAACAGAGAGGCTTAGAGTATAGTGGCAACTCATTTTAATTTTATAATTGAAAATAACAAAAAGATAATGGTAAATTAAGGACCATACATCTCAGGATAGAAACATAAAGTCATTAGCAATGTTGTCTATGAAAAGTTTGTTATAAAATAGCCAATGCTAAATGGGAGAAAAGCAGACAAGAGATGTGGTAATATATTAATTTTAAAATAGCAGATATAGAATATACAAACATCAAAAAGAAAAATAATTCATAGAAAAAAGAAATGTTACCAATTGTCCATGGTTACCATTGATCGTTTGCAATGAGTGACTTTAATTTTCTTCTAGAATTTTCCACAAATTTTCTATCCTGAACATTTGTTATCCTTATAATGATCAAAAGGAAATGAAGACATGCTATAATGAAATTAAGATACAAAGCAATAGGGCTTTGGAATTGTGTATGATCAGAAGTCCGATAACATTGGCCCACCCCAATGAGATTTTTGACCTTAGAACAAGGAAATGGTCTTTTTTCTTTCTCTTTTCTTTTTCTTTCTTTCTTTCTTTCTTTCTTTCTTTCTTTCTTTCTTTCTTCTTTCTTCTATGAATAAAAAAGAAACCATTTGTATCTGGTTAGATAAAGTCTCTTAAAAACGTGTCTTTTCTGGGAGATGTGGGTCCCAGGAGACTATAAAGTAGTAATCTCACTTGAATTATTCACAGATACTAAGTAACATTTAAGCAAATTAGGCTATTACCTCAACTTCCAAATTAGAGACAAACATTCTTTTCAAGTCAATAGAAAGTTCTATTTGTCTGAGATAATATGGTTAACTCAATACACATCATCAGTTACTTCTCTTGGTGGTGTTTTATAACTGAGCCTAATAATCCCAGCCCTCATGCTTCATACCTAATGTCCACTGCACAGCCAATCCGTGTGGGCATTCAGATTAATTTTCTATCCTATTTATTTTTGTCTGTTTGTTTGGTTTTACTTTTATTTTGTTTAGAAGTACATTCTTCTAGAGAGCTTTCCTGCCCCCTCCCACCAAATCCACTATAAGCTTAAAAATTCTAGCAAATTAAATTTGTGCTAGCAAGGAGACAAAACAAATAAATGGCTTGAAAACATCACAATCAAGTATGATAATAGCAAAGTGTTATACTTTTAATAAATGATTAAGAATGGTTGTAATGCAAAGATTTATTTCACAGAACAAAAGCACTTAAGCAGGAGTTTATATTGCTGCTATGCTTCAGCGATGATAACATTGGGACTTCAACCTGCATAGCTACAATGATTAATTAACGGCCTTGTTCAGGATGAGTGAGCACCATTATTGTTCTTAAATAGGAAAAGGCAGATAACCATTACTGATTATTCCTCAATTCCCAGTCTTACTTGTTAAAGACGAAAGAATGCTAAAGCAGGTTGTGTGCGGTTTCAAAGCTACTATGAGAAGCAGAAAATAATAGAATTTCCATACCATGTGTATAGGTGAAAGTTGGATTAGTTCAAAGATTGGAGTTAGCAATTGGATTTAGCCTGAAAGATCTGAATGCAAAATTTATTCCTACGAATAAGATTTTAACACCTCTAAAAAAAAAAAAAGGTAATTTAGATCTCCACTATATGGTCAAGCTGTATTTCTCTGTTCAGGGCAACTACTTCTCATCAAAATAAGAATAAGAAGAAAAAGAAAGAACCTACTGCTCAAAAACCAGAAACTTGGTCAATCTAATGAAAACAGTTTCCATAAGCATGGACTTTTCATTTACCCATTATTCTTATTGTGTTTTGTTGTTTTCTGAGGTATAAATGAATGGTATTGGGTCTTTTGTTCTTTCTTTTTAAAAGATCTTATCCCTTCACTCATATTTCTGATACAGGTTTATTTGGGCAAGTGGTGCACGGATTGAGAGAGAGTTGCCTTCTGCGTCTTGGAAACGCGTCTACCAAATCTCTGGAAATTGTCCTACCGATTTGAAGAGGAAGAAGTAAACAGCTTTCAGAATGTTTCTGGGAATGTTTCTGGGAATCCAGAATACCCTCTGGGATCCTGTGGCTGGCAGGCCCGCCAGTTACACCAGTGCAGCTGATGGCTCCTGGAACACCTCTGGACTGGCATGTCCTGACTCTAGAGCTTTACAGGAATGTGTCTTTGTTGCACCCACCAGACAGGATGAAGAACATTACAATATGTGGGACCATCTGAATTCCAACGGGTGCTGCATTGGTGGTTGACACAATAATTACTGAAGAGACTCCAATAAGCTGCATTTGATCGCTTTTACTAAACACACACACACACACACACACACACACATTTGATTTTTTTCAGTATTTAAAGTATTCCATTATACTTTTGCTATCTTTAAAAGTTTTATTTATTTATTTACTTATTTATTACAGAGAGAGAGTGCACAGGCATGTGTGCAGAGGGACAGGGAGAAAATCTCAAGTAGATTCCTTGATGAATATGGAGCCCTGCAGAGGGCTCAACTCTATGACTCTGAGATCACGATCTGAGCTGAAATCAAGAGTCGGACGCTTACCTGACTGGGTCACCCAGGTGCCCCAATAAACTTTTGGTATTTTAAAAGAGTAGATTCACATATTTTTTCCAGGTTCACAAAGCTCATCCAACCATTTTGCGGAAGAGAAAATGGACCTTGGGAGAAATTAATTATCTCTCTCACAGCCAGTAATGAAAAGACAAGAGTTAGACTTAGGTCACCTTCTCAAAGTGCTTGAATGTGCTTTTCTTCTATAATGTACAATATGACCAAAGAGGGGATGCTCTTATTTGTTCCAAAGTCACACTATATCCAGTTCTAAAGAGCATCAGAAACTATTTATAAACTATGAATATTAATAGGAATGTGGATTATAAAAATAGCAAAGACTTCAAACTATTTAAGTCAAGAAAGTTTTAGAGAAACAGTTACTTCGAATATGTTCATTCAATGGAATTTTATGTGTTACAAGTCAAGGGGTGGACCTGCATACACCACGGTATAAAAGGTTTTCTATCAGGGTGAACGTAAAGATGTATTAACTAAGAAGATCGAATCACCTGATGAGATTGAGTGGATGATTTTGTTTATGTCCTATGTTGTGTGTATATGCTACTGCTTCTATACACGGTCATGAACCGAAGTATTTTATGTTGGATACTAAACTATAGTTACGTGCAGCATGGCCAAGTCGTATAAGTCCGGGCCATAGCATCCAAAAGATCAAGGGTGGGTAGTTTAATACTAGTTCATATTCTGTATTAATGTTCAAGAACAGGCACTTATTCTTTTCTTGAAATTAAAGACAAACAAAAAGCAGTAGCCACCTCTTTATGAAACACCTGCCATCCAGAGTTCATAAACAATCAAGGTTCCTTACTTCTTCGTAACAATCCCTGCAATTCTCCCCTCCCACCATCCCCCCCTGCGCTCCTAAATTCCCCCGACAAATATTTAATTTTTATCCCATTTTTCACATCTTCAAAGTTACAACTTTCTCTCAGCCCAGAACCTTGCAGTCGGAGTGCTCTGGCTAAGGCGGGGCAGTAGCTGAAGACATTTTTGAGAGTCTGAATGTTTTCTGCCCCGTCTGATGCCTGGTCAATGGTTTCCTAATAATATTTTGGGTTTTACCAATGATTCTCAAATCTGGCTATACTTCAGAATGATCTGTATTGGCTTTTGGGAGCCACCGAAACCCTTCAGTAATTTAATTTTCTGGCTGGAAGGACATTTTGAACTGAAGTTGCTTTTTCTTTCTTTCTTTCTTTCTTTCTTTTTTTAACATCTTAAAAATCATTGACTTTCAGTTATCTGAGGGACTTCAAATTACCCCTTCAATCATGTAATTTGACAAATCACAAAACTGAGGTTCAGAGCAGTTGAGTGAATTTTCCGAGGTCACAGAGCAAGTTATTGGAAATCATTGTTACATATATCAGGACATTCTTCTGCCTTGTTAGCTAAAATCTAACGAGTACAATTTAATCTTTCTGTGATCCTTAGGGCTTTCGCCAGACCTGCAATCATCATGAACATGATGATTAGCATATAGGAAAATGAGCTGAGAGGTGGGTTAGTGCTTGGAATTTTGTCTCTGTCTTTTAATATTTAAGAAGAGGATTAGTTCCCCCACAACTACTCTTCTTGCCGTATTATACTTTTTTCCTAAATATAAATTTTAAAAATGGAGGCTTTTTTATACCAAAGAAAGCTCACAACAGGCCGTGTTATGGGAATTTGAACTCCTGTTGCTTTTTAATTCAACTTCATAGACTTTACAGTTACCGTTTGTAGCACTAACCCATAGTGATCTGTTCAGTCCCTTTCGCTCCTTCAGATCCCCTTTTACAAACTTTTCCCAAATAATGAGCTTTTTCTTCCAAGACTATCCCTGCCTCAAGCAGTGGTTGTGGTCAGGCTTCTAAAAAAGTTCACTAGACCTAAAATCTAACTCTTTACTCTAACGTGGGGCCTCTGCTAGTCAGAGAACCTTGTGATGATGAAGAATGAGGTGTGCGTCTAATTCTCCAATATAATCTTTCTAGACAGTATAGAAGAAGGAAGGGCCAAGCATACGCATATAAAATATTTTTTCAAGATAAGTTGGTATTTTCAGCTACATGTAGAAGTAAAAATATAGTGTATGTTACATATTTATCTGTGTAGACAGCTGCTAATCACAAAAGAAATGGTCCACGTTTGAAAGAGACAGAAAGATACTTTTCATCAATGTTGTAAGACATGAAACATAATGGTTTCTGTGCCTGAACTTTTAAAGCATTTGCAAAAAATAAAGATAACTTATCTTTTCCATCACTGAATACAGAAAAAAAGATATATTATGTGTTCACATATGCAGAGATTTCATCTGCTAAGTCTCAGATAGGTTTGCCAGATGTCGGGCTCACACCGACTCAAGTAAGTAGGCATTCGGCACCTACACCCATCAACTCAACTTTTGCTCTCTGAGATTCCCACTTCTTTTTAGATTTTAATTAATCCCCACCTCCCTGATCCTTCAGGGTTAGATGAGTGCTATAATTGTAATTATTATGTATGAACACCTGCTCGGTGCAGGGGCCTGTGTTCTGTGCTACATGAGACGCAAGGGGCCCCTAAAAAAGTTCCCATCCCTAAGGCCATGTGAGAATTGCTTGGGTCAAACTCAGGATGAAGAGTACGAAAGCACGCTTCTTCCCTTCTCACGGTACGCAGCTTCTCATTTTTTTTTTGTCTTCTTTGCCTTTGTGCACCTCTACAAACGCACCGCTTATAGAGTTGCTTCCGTAAGGCAACATTGAGAGTCAGTTTTAGCTCTGATAACTAGTCCTGAGGTATACAATAGAATTTCACAGCATTTGCACCATCTACATTTTTGCCTATTGGCAATTAATGGATATTTGCCAGCTTGAGCATTGTAGAGGGGACAAACCCGGTATATTAATGTCCACACTTTGTACTTACCCTTTTAATCTGTCGATTGAGGGTCCTTGAATCAAATATTATAATGGTCACATAAAGGACACTTTAGAGTAAATTAGATCCTTACATGGGCATGAACAGAGTTATATCTCATCTGCCTTTTAGAATCGGACATAAATGAAGCTTGGTACAGTTATCGGTGCAGAAAGTTACTTTAAAAATCCCAACCATAAGTGGACAGGAGATAGTCCACAGCAGATTGATTACCTGGGAGTCAAGACTAGAAAAATCCACCTGCAAGTAATGGTCTATTTTTCTTTTACATCATCCATTTATAAATCACACCATTCTAATCGGTGGAGAACAACGAGCAATTGTGCCCGGTGTATAGTGGCAGGGGGATGAGCAGGTCTGTGAATGAATAATCAGTGATGTGACCGAAACCCACAGGGCATGACACAGATGGGGCGGCTAGATCTCAAAGGACTGATTGCAGTGGTGTTCCTGTGGTCGGAGAGTGCTAACGCCGGCCCGTTTCTTGACAAATTAGAAGCTTGAGTGTGAAAAGGCACGGACAGCGTCAACTACTATATAAATACAGTGTGTGCTTTATTCTTTAATCCAGAGAATGGAAAGGGGACGGAGAGAAACAAGATAACTCATGTACAAAATTTGGATCCCACCATTTGATGAGGATGCTCTTTGGAGTGACGAACTCTGGGAACAGTAATGCTCAGGAAAGGGACGGCTCCGAGTTATCCCAGGTAAATCAACCGAGTCTCAGAACACAATCTGTCCTCCCATGATCCACCATGAGTGAGTCCTCCCCTGAACCCACTCTTCTACCTGCCTGGACTGGTCATGCCCCCAGCCTTCTCCAAAAGACTTTAGTCTTAGTCTCTTGCTGAACTTTGGGATCTTTCTAGATTCAGGAAATCAGATTTTCTGCTTCTCCCATACCCAAAAACAATTCTTTGTCTTTGCTTCATGTTTATTGACTTTTTCTTTCTATGAAAAGATCCACGTATACTGAAGCCCCATGAGCAATTCTGTGTAAGACCCAGTCACCACAATAGTATTTTCCTTATTGTAGATGCTCAATATATGTCTATTGAATGGATGAATGAACACAGGTCTACGGTGCATCCGTTCAACAGCTACCTGGTGAGTACTCCCTGGCTGCTGGCACAGTTGGGAGCGCTACAGGCGCGGGAGGGGATGAGAAACGTAGGGTGAGTCCGCAGAGACGTGAGCCTGGCTCCAGTGTACCCTAAGGGTGGCCCACATTGCTTCTGCAGAGAATCCTTACGTGGATCATATCGTTTTCCTTTTTAACTTCCGCCCTCCTCTCTGACATGCTGCTGAAAGGACATGGCTTTTGACTATAGAAACACAGAACGAGCTAAAACGAAGACAGGGATCTGATATTCTGTTTACTGACACCTGCAGATAGAGGCAACTGTGCCTCTAAAAGGGTAAGGGAGTTTCTCAGAATTACACAACTACTTTTTGGTGTTCGTTGTACAATCTTCAACCTTTCACATCAGGTCCTGATACACTGAGGCTCCTGCTCTTCTCATTGTTTTTTTTTGTTTGTTTGTTTGTTTGTTTGTTTGTTTGTTTTTTGTTTTTTGTGTGTTATTTTTTTGTTGTTGTTTTGTTTTGTTTTCTGGAACCTGAGTTCTAATTTCTGATTGTATAGGTTTGCATCTGCAACCAGATATCCCCTGGTTTTCTTTAGCTGCCAGACTTACAGAAGCCGTGCATGTGGGTAGCCCTGCTGCGTCAAAAAGCTCAATGTTCCTATGGGCTCGGTGGCTTCCTGGGACTCGCTGACACTAAAGGGCTGCCTGGCCTCTGATTCAGGGACGCATCTCAAGTCCTGCTTATGAAACTGAAGCACAGAATTAATTGTGGGCTGGTAGAGGCATCGCTACCCTCCTCTTTGGTTCTAACCAGAGACAAGCAGAGAGACCATCTAATGTGGGGACTAACGGCGTGAGCTTTGAAACTATTTCTACAACTGGTTGTGTGGCCTTGAGTAAACCTATTTTCTATCTCTGAGTCTCAAAGTTGAGATCTGTAAAATGGGAAGTGGCTGGTACACACTGGTAGTCATAGTGGGACTTGTGTTGGAATCAAATGAGATACTCATCACATGGGAACACCCAATGTACATGCGCTGCTATCATTATTCTTTTCATAGATGCATATATACGAAAAATATACCTCTATATACATATATATATCTAGAGAGAGAGAGAGCAGGAGCATGTGTGAGCGTGAGCTGGGGGTGGGGGGTCAGGCACGTGGCAGAGGGAGTGAAAGTCTTAAGCAAACTCCATGCTGAATGCGCAGCCAGACATGGGGTCAGTGTCTCGATCCTGAGACTATGGCCTGAGCCAAAGCCAAGAGTTGGACACTTAACCAGCTGTGCCACCCAGGTGCCCCTCGTATTTTTAAGACCTAAACACGCACACTCATCCACCTCTTGTGCTTCCGGTAACTTCCCACTCATTCTTGGGAAACAAAAAACGATCTCTACTATGTGTGTAAATCCCATTGAACTGATTCCAGGCCCTGCCTCTGTCCCTCACCGTGGCAGCAGTGTTTCTTCCTATCATAGCACATGTCCCCCCACTGTACCTGGCGACGCATTTCTATCAAACCCCACCTTGCACGTAGCAACTCATGAGACTCGACTATTGCCCACACCAATACTCCGTATGGTCATTCTCTTTTGGCATAATGATAGCTGCTGGAAACAGAAGTCACTCATCTGTTTAGCACAGTTTATTTAGCATAGCTGCTTTTTATCACAGTAACTGCCAAATAAATCCTCATTGATCAATGAATAAATTGTTCCTGTTTCCCAGGACACGCTTTCACAGGTTGGGACGCTGCCTTGAAGTTTTAGAGGTGGAACATATCAGCATGATGTATAAACATGTGACCTCGAGTCAGCCTACCTGGGTTCTGTTTTTAGTTCTGCTACTTATTTTATGGAAATACCAGGAGGACATCCAGCTTCTGGGGCTTCCAAATAACTACGATAAGGTAAAATAATAGATGGGGGCTAGTTAATCGTTTATAGTATATCCATCCTCAGCTCTGTGATGGGAATCCCAGATTCAGCTAAGCATGGAAGAGTGTCATGACAAAACACGGGGTCGGTCCTGGGAATAAATAAGAGAATAGGGGAGCCGTGCATATGCCACATATTTTTCCATCCTGAGTATTTCTATTTCACTAATGCTATATTTCAAGTGTTAAGCTGTTTTTTTTAAAAAAATGATTATGATTGGACTCTGAAAGATCAAACATCTTAGGCAAGGCTATGTATGGAGTGGGTAGATACGCAGTCCTGTAGGTATGGAGTTCAACATGGGATGTCGCCAGCTAGATACAGCTATTTTTTTTTCCCCTAAACATGGATTATTTCCCTCTAACTCTTCCATTCCACATACCACAACTAAAAAGAGCATCGACAGAAATTCTATCAAGAATATCTTAAACCAGATTTCGGAGTTTAAAAACAAAGATAATGAGGGGAGGAGTAGGATGAAAAGGTGATCAGAATCGGCCAAGTAGAAGCATTTTAAAATGCAGCTTCCTGCAAATTGGCAAAGGGCAGAGACACAAAAGTAGAGGTGGTTCCTCAGAGGTCGGAGGCTTCCCTCTGCCTTGGAGTGGATTTGCGGTCACTAGTTATGAGCCAGCAGCACCATCTAGAGGCAAAGAGCAATCCCGCACAGGAGAGAAACCATAGCCTGTCTACTTAATTTAAGCGACGACAAAACCATTGCTTCATCTCTCTCTCTCTCTCTCTCTCTATATATATATATATATATATATAGCCCCTTACAGAAGGCCTGCAAAGGAATTGCTTCCCATTCCCATCAAAAGATGACTGCAGAGTTCATTACTGGGAACATTCAAGGCTTCACTTCAGAAGCTAAAACTTCCCTCCACAACTTCCCTACTGAGAGAAAAGTCTCTGACTTTCAAATTAGTTAATTCATTCCACACATTTTGCAGGATACCCGCCATGCCTCAGGCTTTGTGCCGGGCACCAGGGGACACCGACAAGGATGCATTACTGACTGGCCCTCTGTACCCCTAGCCCGCGTATCTACACCTAACCACAAGGATAAATCTTCTCCTGTCTTATCCTTTTAAACGGTTTCTGGGAAGTGAGAGTAGAGATATTTTAAAGCAGTCATTATATTTCAAAAATACTTGTTCTGTGTAAGACCTTCAGAATGTTTTATGTGAAATCATAGATTCAAATAAATTTAGAGTGGTAGGGATCCTACAGTCTTGGGGTAGTCATTACCAAACTTTGGTGCCCGTGAGAATTACCTGGTAGACTTTTTTTATTATTATTATTATAATCCAGACTCTTAAGCTCCAAGCCCCAGACATTCTAATAATATGAACATGTGGTCTGGCCCGGGATGATGCCTTGCATTTCAATAAGTTTATCTGGCTTTCATGATGGAAGGCTTGCAGAGGAAAATGCTCTGGTTTTGACTTGCAGGGAAGCTGATGACAGCACTACAAACTGGAGGTGTCTTCCCTCATCTTTTCCTAATTTCTTTAACTGCCTTTATTTATTGGGTAGACTAGAGAACATTCTTTACCTGCTTTTATTTATTGGGTAGACTAGAGACTAGGACCACACCAATCCTATAGTCCAGTAGCGCCAACCAAGGTTTTCCCTAACAATTCCTTCTCCTTACATGATAGCTCTAATTGTCACAACTGGGTCTGGCATACTTAATTAGGATGATTTTAAGAATCATTCTGTTGAAATATATACCTTTAAGTTATGAGTATCCACATTTTGATCTAGGTTTTATTGACATAAAAACATACTGTATGAGAATATTTGCACAGTAGGCCCCTTGTTGGATTATATTGGGAACCCATTATATTAGCAAACTCACAGCTGTGAGGCTATGTGGGTGCAGGGGAGCTGAAAATTAGAAACTTGAGTGGATTTCAATACCTATTTCCACACCAAACATAGGCAAATTAGAGCTGAAAAAAAATTCTTCTAAGTTGAAGGCAATTTAGCTTTCACTCTTTCTCATTTCAGCAGCCCCTGTTTTGAAAGATGTCCAACTGTAAATCTTCAGGATTTAAAGAACTGAGCTTTTCAAAAGAAACTTGTAAGAAATCTGTGATAATAAATATCTTTCACGCATCTCCTCTTCTCTGTTACTGCTTGCATTGTCATGGAAAAAGTCCCCATTATATCTCAGTGGAACAATAAACTAGCTTAGGAACGATGACCTTCTCCGTCCTCCAAATTCCCACATTTAAGTTCCGTATCTCCATCAGGGTGATCGTTCTACACTGTTGATATGATTGCACCACTTGTGTAAAATCTTTCAAGGTGCTGCACTGATTTAAGAAACAGACCCCAAGGGGCATCTGGGTGGCTCAGGCGGTTAAGTGTCTGCCTTGGGCTTAGGTTATGATCTCAGGGTCCTGGATAGAGCTTTGCTTAGAGCTCTCTGCTCAGCTGGGAGTCTGCTTTTCTCCTTCTCTCTGCCTGCCACTCTGCCTGCTTGTGCTCTTTCTCTCTCTGTCAAATAAATAAATAAAATCTTTGAGCCTTTCCCTTAAGATCTTTTCCTAAGATCAGGAACAAGACAGGGATGTCCACTCTCACCACTGCTATTCTATTCTGGAAGTCCTAGCCTCAGCAATCAGACAACAAAAAGACATTAAAGGCATTCAAATTGGCAAAGAAGAAGTCAAACTCTCCCTCTTCGCCGATGACATGATACTCTACAAAGAAAACCCAAAAGCCTCCACCCCAAGATTGCTAGAACTCATACAGCAATTTGGTAGCGTGGCAGGATACAAAATCAACGCCCAGAAGTCAGTGGCATTTCTATTCACTAACAATGAGACTGAAGAAAGAGAAATTAAGGAGTCAATCCCATTTACAATTGCACCCAAAAGCATAAGATACCTAGGAATAAACCTAACCAAAGAGGTAAAGGATCTATACCCTAAAAACTATAGAACACTTCTGAAAGGAATTGAGGAAGACACAAAGAGATGGAAAAATATTCCATGCTCATGGATTGGCAGAATTAAGATTGTGAAAATGTCAATGTTACCCAGGGCAGTTTACACGTTTAATGCAATCCCTATCAAAATACCATGGACTTTCTTCAGAGAGTTAGAACAAATTATTTTAAGATTTGTGTGGAATCAGAAAAGACCCCGAATAGCCAGGGGAATTTTAAAAAAGAAAACCATATCTGGGGGCATCCCAATGCCAGATTTCAGGTTGTACTACAAAGCTGTGGTCATCAAGACAGTGTGGTACTGGCACAAAAACAGACACATAGATCAATGGAACAGAATAGAGAATCCAGAAGTGGACCCTGAACTTTATGGTCAACTAATATTCAATGAAGGAGGAAAGACTATCCCCTGAAGGAAGACAGTCTCTTCAGTAAATGGTGCTGGGAAAATTGGACATCCACATGCAGAAGAGTGAAACTAGACCACTCTCTTGCACCAGACACAAAGATAAACTCAAAATGGATGAAAGATCTAAATGTGAGAGAAGATTCCATCAAAATCCTAGAGGAGAACACAGGCAACACCCTTTTTGAACTCGGCCACAGTAACTTCTTGCAAGATACATCCACGAAGGCAAAAGAAACAAAAGCAAAAATGAACTATTGGGACTTCATCAAGATAAGAAGCTTTTGCACAGCAAAGGATACAGTCAACAAAACTCAAAGACAACCTACAGAATGGAGAAGATATGATATTTGCAAATGACGTATCAGATAAAAGGCTGGTTTCCAAGATCTATAAAGAACTTATTAAACTCAACAACAAAGAAACAAACAATCCAATCATGAAATGGGCAAAAGACATGAAGAGAAATCTCACAGACGAAGACATAGACGTGGCCAACATGCACATGAGAAAATGCTCTGCATCACTGGCCATCAGGGAAATACAAATCAAAACCACAATGAGATACCACCTCACACCAGTGAGAATGGGGAAAATTAACAAGGCAGGAAACCACAAATGTTGGAGAGGATGTGGAGAAAAGGGAACCCTCTTACACTGTTGGTGGGAATGTGACCTGGTGCAGCCACTCTGGAAAACTGTGTGGAGGTTCCTCAAAGAGTTAAAAATAGACCTGCCCTATGACCCAGCAATTGCACTGCTGGGGATTTACCCCAAAGATACAGATGCAGTGAAACGCCGGGACACCTGCACCCCGATGTTTTTAGCAGCAATGGCCACAATAGCCAAAATGTGGAAGGAGCCTCGGTGTCCATCGACAGATGATGGATAAAGAAGATGTGGTTTATGTATACAATGGAATATTCCTCAGCCATTAGAAACGACAAATACCCACCATTTGCTTCGACGGGATGGAACTGGAGGGTATGATGCTGAGTGAAGTAAGTCAATCGGAGAAGGACAAACATTATATGGTCTCATTCATTTGGGGAATCTAAATAATAGTGAAAGGGAATAGAAGGGAAGGGAGAAGAAATGGGTAGGAAATATCAGAAAGGGAGACAGAACATGAAGACTCCTAACCTTGGGAAATGAACTAAGGGTGATGGAAGGGGAGGAGGGTGGTGTGACGGGCACTGAGGGGGGCACTTGACGGGATGAGCACTGGATGTTATTCTGTATGTTGGCAAATTGAACACCAATAAAAAATAAATGTATTATTATTAAAATAAAAATTAAAAAAATAAAAAAAAAAGGAAAGAAAGGAAAGAAGAAAGAAAGAAAAAGATTCCAAAATGGTAGCATTATTTTGTGAGTTGGCTTCATGCCTAGTTCATGGATCTCATCTCCAACACAAAGGCCAGGCACTCTGAGGTTCCCGATTCTTTTTTTTATTTTTTTAAAGCTTCATTTATTTATTTGAGAGAGAGTGAGAGAGAAAGCTGGGGCAGGTGCAGAGGGAGAGGGACAAGCAGACTCTGCACTGAGCACAGAGCCTGACGTGGGGCTCCATCTAAGAACCTCGATCTAAGAGCCAGATGACCCAACCTAAAATCAAAAGTCCTCTCCTTAATCAACTAAGCCACCCAGATGCCCCTGAAGTTCTCAATTGTAACAACTCCTTGACATTTCTGTGGCTTTACACCACACATTTTATCCCATTAAACTGTGATTTGTGATAATCAGCAGGATAATTCAGCTCAGCCATCACCTGCCCTGCAGATCACTGTCTGTCCCCACGTATCCATGCTGTGTTAGGTGACCCTTCTCTTGGGTTTTTCAGGAACCTATTCATTGTACCATCAGAGCAGCAGAGCATACATGAAGAGACGAGATGTGGGGCTTAACTATAAAGCCCTTAACAACCACAGGATTTATGATTTCTACCTGCAACTGTCATCAGTATTCATCAAAGTTCATCCATTGAGTTCATCAAAGGTAGGGAATATAATTAACCTTATATTGCCTGATTTTAATCTCAGAAAGTTCTTGTTAAATAAATGCTACTATTTAGCTCTCTTTACCTAAACACTAATAATCCTGAAACAATTGAGATGATTTTCTATAGGGTCAAACTTATTAATCAAATAATTTGATCTGTGACTATTTTAATGGTCATAAATGAAGTTCTGGAGATACAGATTTAAAGGGGAAAATATAACTCAGGGAAATATTGAAATCACAATGGGTACAAGATGTTCCAAAGGTATATTAAAAATATCATAGAATTAGTAGTACGCTATTTAATTACTTTTATTTTGAAAATTAAAATACAATTAATATAATTTTAAATTTTGTTGGCATAATTCGGACTACAAAATACATTTCAGCTGGGTATCCAGATTCACTTATTTGAGACAGTTTGATTGCTCTGTGTAGCCAAAATGAGTCAGAATATCGTTATTGTCATTTCAGAACATTATGAGAGACAGAGCCAGTATGTCACCCATTAAAACTGTCCTGTTTCAAACGTGCCTCAGTAGAACGCACGGTCGGCCTTTGTACTGAAGGACAGGAAACCCTGTCACCCAACACCAATATGATCACAGGATACCAACCTTGGGCTTCGAAGTATCTCCCCTCTGTTGGTTTGAAAAGAATGCAATGCTGATAATCCCCTCGCTAAAGTTCTTAAAAAGAAATAGGACTTCAATTTGCAAACATAGTATATTTTATACTCTTCTCATTCTGGTGGGCTGTGAATCTGAAACGTATCCTAACTGACATGTTCTGATCTTTCTCTTGTCTTCCCTTACTTCAGTACTAAACTTATTATCAGATTTTCCGTCTTTA
This sequence comes from Canis lupus familiaris, assembly GCF_011100685.1. NCBI lineage: Eukaryota > Metazoa > Chordata > Mammalia > Carnivora > Canidae > Canis > Canis lupus. The sequence continues at coordinate 86,037,070 of NC_049226.1, read as the reverse complement.
TCCTCTTCCCCTGGCCTTTCTTAGGCTACCCCTTCTCTCGGAAGTGCCCTTTCTCTTAGAGCTTCCTGGCCAGTGACTACTGCTTTATAGAAAAGCAAGTTGGCCATATGTATTTAGACATTAAATATGTTTCTGTGTCTCCTCGCATATTCTTTCTACTGTAGTGACAAGGATACGGAAAAATCTATAAGTAACAGAGAGGCTTAGAGTATAGTGGCAACTCATTTTAATTTATAAATTGAAAATAACAAAAAGATACTGGTAAATTAAAGGAACATACATCCTCAGGATAGAAAACTATAAAGTCATTAGAATGTTGTCTATGAAAAGTTTGTTATAAAATAGCCAAATGCTAAATGGGAGAAAAGCAGACAAGAGATGTGGTAATATATTAATTTTAAAATAGCAGAATATAGAAATATACAAACATCAAAAAAGAAAAATAATTCATAGAAAAAAAGAAATGTTACAATTGTCACATGGTTACCTATGGATCGTTTGACAATGAGTGATTTTACTTTTCTTCTAGAATTTTCCACAAATTTTCTATCCTGAACATTTGTTATCCTTATAATGATCAAAAGGAAATGAAGACAATGCTATAATGAAATTAAGATACAAAGCAATAGGGCTTTGGAATTGTGTATGATCAGAAAGTCAGATAACATTGCAATTGGATTTTGTGACCTAGAACAAGGAAGGATTTTAAGATGCTATTTATTTTTATTTTTTAAAGATTTTATTTATTCATGAGTGACAGAGAAAGAGAGAGAGAGGCAGAGACACAGGCAGAGGGAGAAGCAGGCTCCATGCAGGGAGCCCAATGCGGGACTCGATCCAGGGACCCTGGGGTCACGACCTGAGCCGAAGGCAGACACTCACCCGCTGAACCACCCAGGAATCCCTTAAGGTGCTATTTAATACCTATGCAAATAGGTATTAAATTTAATTAAATTAAATTTAAATACCTATGCAACATATCTGTATCTATCTCCAAGCCATCCTCCCCACACCTGCCTTTCTGAACCCTTCATGAGCCACTGACCAGGCCATTTCTTAAACCATTATTTTTTTTCTTTGATGGATGGATGAATGTGCTTATTAATTATTCTCTGGGCACATGTAGGATACGTCATATCCTACAGGAAAATATCTGAACTCTGGAGCCAGGCACCAGAATTAATATATCTTTGACATTTATTAAGGTGTCTTTACACAACTTGTTTCATCTTACTGAGCTGGAAGTCTGTCAAGTAAAAATCGGGGTAATGTATTATATCTCCAAGTGTTAGAAAGAACATAGGTTAACAAATATTAAAAAGTGGGGGCACTAGGGTAGCTCAGTTGGTTAAGTGGCCAACTGTTGATTTTGGCTCAGGTCATGATCTGAGGATCCTGGGATGGAGCCACGTGAGGGGCTCTGCAGCCCAGCAGGGAGGCTACTTGAGTTTCCTGCCTCTTCTCCCACTCGCACCCTCTCTCTGTCTCTCTAAAATAAACAAATCTTAAAAAAAAAAAAAAAAAGGTGAAAACGGGAAAAGTGACTCGCATGAAGGAGATCTTCCATCAATTGATAAAAGTTATATCCCCTTGCTCATTGGGCCCAGTATAGGTAGAGTCTCGTGTATATTTTTCACAAACGGGTAGAGAACAGGTGTAAAGTAGGAACAGCTCCAACATATTGCAGATTCTGGTTCTTGAGGGATTTTGGACATTATTCTTGTTCCTTTATTTTACTGAATGTACCTAGAGTCAAACTAAGAAAAGAGATGACCATTAAGAAAAGCTGAGGATGGAGTGATGGAGTTGCAAAGTACTTTGTCAGAATAGATGCAGAGAACCTGAGATACTATTAGGGTAATCCTTTATTTTGATCCTCATAGAAATCTGATAAGGAAAGCAAGAAGGACTTAAATTCCCACTTTAACATACGAAACTCTATTCTATTTGCTTTACTAGGGGCTCACAAACCAGCCATGGTGGTGGTAATGCTCAATCCGTAGTGGCAATAATTGTAGCAGCAACGATGATAGCAATAGCAGTGATGATAACCAGAGATCACTGTTTACTATTTGTTTACCTCTGTTCCAAGGGTTTAATATCTGTTGACTCATTTAAAACAACTAAGGTGTTACTATTATTACTATTATTATTCCTATTGTGCCAATGACTCACCTAAACACAGAAAGCTTGAGTGAAGTACTCGAGGCTGCCTACCTAATAAATCATGGCACCACGATTCAAATCAGGTGTTTTGATCCTAAAACTTCTGCTGTGTTGCCTCTCCAGACACGACAGTATTAGAAGAAACTTCCATCTAAGACACAATGAAATGTCAAGATGAAATAAAACTGCAAGAGAAATGGCTTCATGGATAGGAATGGAGCCAGACTACATGGGTTTGAGATCCAGGGTCACTTACTGTTGACCATGAACAAGTGGGACTGTTTGCCGGACTTTAGTCTCTTCCTCGGGGACATGGAGATGACAGTAGTATCTACAGTGTAAGGATGATCGGAAGATGGGATGATATGATCCACATTAGGAGCTGACATATATTTACATGATCAATGTATTTCATCAAATCCTATCATGGTAAGTTTAACGCGTATCATTAATTGGAGGCCAAGAGTAATGTGGCTATTGTGTTACTCTGTATTGTTTTCATTCTTATCACAGCCTACAGGTAGTAGTAAGTGCAAAGTAAATGGGTGTTAAAATTTTTTTGACTGGAGAAGAGACTACTCTAGAAGTCGTGGCAGATTTTATTGTTCTTGTCCAAGAACACTCAGTTAAGGCTGTAAGGAAAAGCATGAAGAAAAGCAACCAGGTGATGGCCTCTGGAGAAGAGAGGTCAGGGAGGTCCTCCCCGTGTAGCAGGGCAGGGAGGGAAGCCCGGGACCCTGTGGCACGCTCCGATGGTGCTCCCCTGTAGCAACTGGTGCACTTGATTGTACTTGTTCCTTCATCATCTCCCTCATTAGGCACGTCATGGAGTTATTCGTTAAATTATTGCCTGGAAGCAAGCAGATCCTTCATAAAAATTTACCAAATAGATAAAAGAAAGGCATGCCAGTGGATTAGCACAACCTAGAATGGGGGGTTGATATTGAGACTTTTTTTTTTTTTTTTAATCGACTCTCTTGCAACAGGAGCTACGAGAGCACATGGAAGGGCGGCCCAGCTCAGCACCTGATGAGTCATCAGAGACTTTCCAGGGATGGTGACTCTGAGTTGAGTTTTGAAAGAAAGAGGAGGTGCGGAAGATATTGCAGGTAGAGAAGAAAAATAGAACTTTGTGGAGGTTGGAGGCTCGAGAGTTCTGGTGTCAGCCTGCACGTGTCTGGCTTTAAGGTGGAGTCCAGCACAGAAGGGCACCCAGGGCAGGGGAGCGGCTGGGGGGCACTGCGGGCACAGGCCAGACCACGGAGACCCAGAGATTCTGAACTAAACTAGAGATGGCTTGCCTCCCACTGGGGGATGCTTGTCTTAAAAAAACCCACCTCCGAGCCCTACTGTCACAAGACAAATAGCCAGGAAGTTGCCTTTTTGTTGTTGTTGTTGTTGTTACAAATTGAGGAGGTTATTCTGATTCATGGGCCATTTTAGAAGCACTGCCTGATGAGATTTTTTTTAATGCAATGGCTAATATTAGCTTGTGATACGCCCTTTGGATATTTTGAAAATATGTCCCTCTGTGCACACACCCACAATTAAGCCTTTCATCAATCTAATGAAATTAGGCGCATTTAAAAATATTTTCTAAATACTATACACTAGGTTCCTTTTACAGTTTTCTTTCCATTTATAGAATTCCTCCCATACAGATGATTCTTTTTCTTACCAAGTTTCCCATAAGGAAAAGCTTGACTTTTTTTTTTTTCCTTTTTTTTTTTTCCTCTCTCTCTCAGGCCTTTGACTTATCTAAGCTTTTAAGTTTCAATCGAACTGGGCTCAAATGCTATCTCTGCAAATAGCCTGACCTTGCCAATCACTCTTCCTCCTTTTGGATAACATGTGGCACCTTCTCACACCTCCTCACATTCTGCCTTTGACAATCTCACCAGGGGTTTCCCTTGGACTTTGTTCCTCAACCCAGAAAGTTCCTCATCCTGCGCTTCTTGCATTTCCCAGGGTGAAAAGCACTCTATGCTACCTGACTATATTAAGAATGAAATGATCCCTACTTGAAGAGACACATCAATGGCCTGACATTAAAATGAATACAGATGGTGGAGGTGAGGCTTCAAAGATATCACCCAATTGGCACACCTACTTGACAATGTAGGTTACTGAATCAAAACAAGGTTAAAGCCCACATTGCTATTCGAGGAGCTGTAACTGTTTTTTTTACGGTCATGTTAATGTGCACCCCTTATTTAAACAATCCGATTTCCATTTGGGGGCACCTATGGAGGTTTGTACATCCGTATTTTGTTCTAAGGGAAATTACATTTGTGTAGATCTTAGGATACGGAGGAAGGTGGAAAAGGAATGGAATTAATATTTACTAATATCTACCTCTGTAAAATGTAGCGTTATGATTCACTGGAATATAAGGCCCATGAAACAGAGATACTACCTGTTTTGTTCACTGTGTTGTCTCTACTTCCTGGATCATGCCTGAGAAAGGCCTTTAATAGATATACGTGGCAAAAATAATCGAAAAAAATAAATGAAAATCAGGTATTTAAATTACCTATTAAAATGCTTGGTTTACAGAAGGTCTTCAAATGGCAGCCGTTGCTTTTGCTATAATGAAAACTACTTTAATACCAAAATGCTACGACAATAATCACTACTTCTGCTTTAACGACTTCTACTCACAGCTATTATTATTATTTTTTTATTTGGGAAATAAATAAAAAGTAGTCCACGGAACTTAAGTGAATTGTAGTAAGGAGGAAAAAAGGATATATGTGAGAATGATCCGGCATGTTAGATCAAAATCATAAAGAGCAATTTATATCAAGATAAAACTACATGGACTTTGTACTGTAAAGCCCTGAGTATCTTCTGTGTGTGTCTCCTACATGGCGATGACACACAGACGCATGCAAAAGAAAGATGACCCTTGCAGCAGTAGGAAGTCTGCTGGAAGAAAAGAAGGGAGGGGCAGGCCAAGGATGAAATAGGTCAAGGGAGAGAAGATGAGGATTGGAAAAACGTGGAGGGGGAAAAATTTTACCTTGGATTTGAATTTCTGGAGTTTTTAAAAGTTAATAAAAGAGATGATTAATTATGCATAATCATTGGCAAAACATAAACAGAAAGAGAATAAGGTAATATTCTTCAATGGAAGCTCTATCTCGCCAGTTTATGCTGAATTCCAGTTCTAGAAGGCCACGCCTGAGCGAGGCGAGCATGCATTTTGTGTTAAAAAAAAAAAAATCCATCAGAATTTCCTAAGGCAAAATAGCCTCCGCTGTACACATAAGATTTAAAAATCCCATCGCCATGACCCCACACGAAGAAACAGCAACAGGTTCCGTTTGACATTCAGATGCATAAAGCAGGTCGAGACTCTTAACGCTTGAAACCATTTTGCAGGAGGACAGCTTTCCAAATTTCTGCTCCACTTATGGAACCAGTTCTACACCATCCTGAGGAGTAGAAACATATAATGAATGTCTCCTTGAATATCTTCGGGGCCAGAAAACTGACAATGTCACAGAGCTGCTGCCAATTACTGCATCGACTATCTTTGGGTATAATAATGGCTCTATTGGGCTGAAACATGACTCCTTTAGAAATTCAGCTGTTTCTATCTCTTCTCTCCTATAAGAGCCCACTCTCCTTATTCTCTTTCTCGAAAATAAACAGGCCCAGTTCTTTCTACGATGTTTAAAGGGCAGTGATTTCTGGAGTCTTCCCCAAACATACTTTTGCCCTTCTCTATTTGTATTCCAGGTTGCCCATATGCTGGTACATAAGTGTAATGTCAGCCCTTGGAAAGTTCCATCCCTGTCCCTCTATAAGTCCTTTGGCACACAGAATTTGAGTTGCTCTTCGTAAAATAAAATATCCTCCTACTAAAACCCCAAATAGCCACGTAACACATCTTAGCAAAAGGACCAAAGTCTCTCACCAGCGTGAAGAGACCTCTTGATGCTCCTCTACCTTTCTCTGCAGCCCCATTTTGCAGGGCTGGTCCCACTGTTTGTTACATTATAACTTCAATGGTCACGTCTGTGCCTCACATGCTCAAGCTCTTTTCCAACCCAGCACCTCTGCACCCACTATTCCCTCCACCCCCTTCCTTCTTTTCAATTCGTATGTTGGAAATTCTCTCCCTTTTTAAAAAAAGATTTGTTGATTGATCACTTTTAGATAGAACAGAACACAAGCACGGGGAGGGGCGGAGGGAGAGAGAGAGAGAATGCACAAGCATACTGAGCCCAGAGCCTGACACAGGGCTCCATCCCAGGGCCCTGAGATGGACCTCAGCCAAAATCAAGAGGTGACCGCTTAAAACTGAGCCATCCAGGTGCTCCTCTCTCTTCTTTTAAGCGTCGTCTTGACAACAACTACCCTGAAAGCATGAACAGGTTGTTGCTATATTGTTGTACAGAGCCTCCTGTTCATTCTTAGTACTCAAAGGTGCTTATAGCACTATTAAAAGTACTCTGAGGACTTAAATAAATGTGTGTCTTTCTTTGCTTCCTATCCCTTTCACCTACTGGACAGTTAGCTCTATAATGTTAGAAATAAATGTATTGTGCTCCCCAGAACATCATCGAGAAGAAACACAATTCCACACAGATAGTAGACAGTCAGACACATTTCCTGAATTAAACATGTCAAAGTTAATATTTTCCTCATAAAGCCATATGCAGATCACTGCAAATGAGGCAGAGTGGCATAACGTGGAACACTTCAGGGTCGGGGGCGAAATGCTATCAGCCACCAACAGTTGTGTGCTTTGGGGAGAAGTTATTTAAACTTTACATTTTCAGTCCTCTCTTATGTAGAACAGAGTTAATAGCGACGAGTCTCTCCTAGCCAGAGTGTGGCAATTAAAAGGATCAGCTGTAAATCTCTATGCCCAGTGCACAGCACAGACTATGTTGTGGTTAGCTGTGGTGGTTTACCCGGCATGAGTCCTACGTGGACGGATAAACACTGAGAGCTTACTACGTGGTTGTTGGGGTAAATGGATCCCAATCACAGTGTATGGATGCCCAAGGGAAAGTCTGAACCGAAAGTCCAAATATGTGCATTTTACTTTCTTGTCCATCAAGAAGCGTCTCCACCGTGCAATAGCACCGATGAGTACCTTTGAGCCTCAGTTTCCTTAAACACAACAAAAACAATTTAGAGCAGAATCTCTCAAGCATCTCCTTCAGCACTGAAATGTTACGGGTCAAATATGCTTTGTAGACAAGACCTTAAAATCTGTAATATTATTTGAGGCACGTTTGGAGTATCTCCTAGTCTCACAGTAGCCCTAAGGCTCTGTTTATGCAAGCAAATTGAAGAGGAGACAGGAGGTTATTATAGAGCAGAATCTGGGAAAAGGGGACTCATTTGACCTGAACTGTCTTCATCAATACCCCTCCCGTGGTGATGGCTCAACTCCTCATTTGACAGTGTAGACAGAGCCTGAGGAAGGTTTGAGGGCAAATACAGATTGAGAGAGTGAAACTTGCAAAACTACATGCTCCCTGCACACTGTTTGATGATGGGGGATTGCATGCTGGCTGAGAGCATCGCATTTTGATGTAATGTGGTTTAATTTGCTTGACTCTACTTAGCCGGCAGTATCTGCCAATGGCTTTGATTACACAGTCAAAATGGAAGTTTTCATGAAGAACATCCAATTTATGTGTGGAGCGCATGGCAACGTGAAGCGCCTCTGAGTTCCATTTTGTTTTTCTATGTCGTGACGAATCAAAATGGGAAATAATTTTAAGAATTAACAAACCAGAGCTGCGGAACTGAAATTCAAGGACCACTTTCTGAAATAAGGTCTTACATAGAGGGGTTTTACCATAGTTCCCAAAGATGCTCTAATGTCATTCCCTTTTCTCAAAACGCTCAAGCTCTCTTGGCCTCCTAAATTCTTCAGTTATGCTATCCTCCTAACCATTCTCTTTTACATTGGCTCCTCTCTCTGCTTAGACCACTCACTATCACCTCCTTTTTTTTTTTTTTTAAATCTGGTCAATTTTTATTTGACTTTTAGGTTTTATCTAAATTATAATTCTATAAAATGGAATTTCTTTTTCCATTTTTAAGGGTCTGCTCCAGCTACCCCCTTAAAATCCCATTTCAACTTGGAATTATTTCCCTCCAAAATACCACAATTACAGTTTAAAATTAGGTATTTGCTCAAAAATATATCTTTAATTTCTGTCTCCTCCCATTAGACTAAAGATGTGCAAACACAGAATTATTTCTACTTTGTTCAGAGCTGGATTCCCAGCAAAGCACAGAGCAGGCACTTAGATACCTATGATTCCTGAAGTACTGGGTGTTATGTTATAGGCATAGGCAAGGCGCAAAGCAACTTAATCAATAAAAACATTCTTTGAAAACATGACCTGAGAAGTTGCTTCTCTGAACCTATTTTATTGTTGTTTTCCTATCTGAAGACAATGTTGAATGGAACAAGTCCTCTTGTTGTATCATACAGAATCTGAAAAGTATTGTTTTCTGATTTCTGAAGAACTATTTTATTCTGAAATGGATCACCTTCCTTCATTATTGCCCATTTACACCCTGTTTGCATCTCTAATTAACTAACATTAAAATAGTCCATTTGTCCATTTTCTTCTACATCTCAAAATGTATTGATAGTCTATTAGAACACAAACTACGCTGAAAATCCAGAAATGTGTTTCCTAAGCTTGATGCTATCCCCAAAGGATAAATGACATCAGGTCAATCCCTGGACATCTTCAGTGTTTACGTAAGATGTGCTCTTGTCGTATGTATAATGGGGAGAAGCGATAACAGAGACAGTTTTTTTGTTGTTGTTGTTCTGAATTCCCCAGGTTTCAAATTGTTTTGCAGCTAGAGCAACTGGGCAAGAGGGAGCAGGAACACATGTGGTGAGTTCTTGCTAATGGTGACAGGGCCTTGGGAGGTGTCAGAGGTAAAGGACCTATTGCTAGTGAGAGGTTGCTCCTGGCAGAGTCAGGACTCCGGGGGAAATGGCTGAGGTTGAATCTCAATATGGACAATATTTGAATCTGATACATCCCAGGGCAAGTGGGAGTGGTGATGTTTTCTAACTTCTGCACACCTGTTTCTTCGTGCGATTCAAATATTTGATTGGTTGGTCTGTCAGTTTGATGTTTATTTAATCAGGTGTACTTAGGTATCTTAGAAGAGGCAGGTAAATCATACCCTAAACTAATATGACAGCAAAGACAAATTATATATCCCTGAATATTCAAAGCTCTTTTTCTGATGAGACAAGTTATATGAGAAAATGTAAATTTGTTTATTTTTTTTAGAGATATCAAAATGGCAGTTTATGCAAATTAAGTGAATGAGATTCCCAAATGTAAAACCATGGGATTTTATGATTCTAACTACATTTTAATCAAGAGAAGAGATCCTTCAAACAAAAACCCCTTAGTTAATTTAGGTGTGATAAGAAACACAAAAATATGCCAATATTCACTGTAAATTCCACCCTAATATTTACATCCATGGAATAATTTGCTGCTATAACAAATAAAGAAACAGAGTGAGTCAGGATTAATATCACTTCTTTCACTGTTGCTTTTCCTGGAATCCAAGAAACTAACAGAGGAGAAGGAGCTGCCCCAGCAGGCACCCAGAATTTACATTCATTTATAGAAGAATTAGTTTAATAAATAAGAAAATCCTTATCTCACCTCGCAGAGTTGTCTTGAAACTCTCCTGATGGTAGAAAAAAATTTTTTTTTTTTTGAGTTGAGAAGGTTTCTTATTGAGAAAATAGAGGATTGCAAAAGGCTCATGCCTCTTACTGTATTTCAGTGTCCAACAATTTCAAGTGGGACTGAAATGCAAGTCTTGGTGAGTAAATTAGAACAACAGTATACCGATGAGAAATGAGAGAAATGGTCATTGCACACAGACCTGAGAGGCGCAAGAAAATATGATGGCGATTGTTGTGCTAATGTTTGCCGGAGGTGTCCTACAGGCCCGAGCAAAGTGAATTTCATCTCTTGAAGTCTATGCTTTAATTGACACAAAATGCAAGTCCCTGGAATGAGACTTGGCTGCTACCTTAAGGGCTGTGGGTGCTTTATCTTAATGTTTTATTGATGGAACTCTGCGGCGCCCATCACTGGGACGGCATCAGGAGACTCATTAGTGAAACTTGCTCTCAGTTCCAAAGATCCTTTACCGATCCTCTTTGCTGGTTTAAAAAGCAGTAAAGAGAAAGAAAATGGTTTGAACAGTGGCTAAAGGGTTGTTTTCTGCAGGAAGTCATGAACTGCTTTTGGCATTCCCCTTTTGTAACTAGTATTTTATTTCATTTTCTACTTTTACCTGTGGTTCCTCAAGAAGGAACTCTTCTACAAATTGAATCTCTTTGCCTTGACATATTTTTTTTTTCCTTTTAAACTGTGGCCAATAATGCACACTGACTCAAATACACCGAAGACATAACTTTCTGAATAATCTACTTTGTCATATTAGTTAAGGCAGTATTCAAACTGAAAAAAAAAAATAGGATTTTGCTAACAAAGTGTATGTACGTATATGTCCCTAATGTTTGTGGGCAATCTTTACCCCATAAACAGATAATTTTTGAAAAGGATAATTCATTGCTTACCTAAATTTTCTTTGATCATATTCTTCCTATACAGCCCTAGATTGGAAAATAAAAATCCTTTCATCAAGTAATCTCCAGAATTTTGCTTCTGAAAATATCATGTGATAACACTATAATTAACAACACTAGCTTTATTTTTATTTTTTAAATGAATCTATTTTTAAAAGTAACATCACAATATGCAAAACATATAGATAGCTATAGGATTATACATATCTGTGGATTAAAGTTTGAGAATTATCAACATGATCTCTATGCAGGTTACGTCCGCTTCACAGAGTAGCACTTTCTCAAAAGAAATATGAACTCATGTATACTCATTATTATTCAGTATTCAGGCATTTATTAGCAAAAGGAAGTGGAAAACATGAGTAGATAATTTATTTAAAGTATGCAAGGCCTATTGGGCCCTCTGTATGTAAGCCTCCTGTATACGGTTGTGTTCCCCAGATTCAGTCTCTTGTCACTGAATAATGTGGATAAACATTGCACATATTCACTATATGGTTTTATTCTGTTAACATAAAAGTTAGCGACTAAGGTTGATCATTCTGACCATTCGGATTCCTTATTTCAAAACTAATGAAGCCTTTGGGCAATGTAGTTATTAGTCTGTCTTTCGTTATCTTTGTCTGTGTCTATAAAGTAGAAATGATAGCATTGTCTATTTCATAGTGTAGGGGGAAGAACTGCTAGAAAAATCATAGTTTCAGCTCTGTGATTGACACATAGTAAGTATTAAATATATGGTGGTTATGATGGTTATTATTAATATAGATACTATTTATTATCAATGCTCACACATCCTCTCTGAAGACATTGACTACATTTATTATTTATTTCATGATCCATCAAAACTGGTTAGCTTTTTTTGGTTGTTATGTATGGTTTTTTTTTTTTAAGATTTTATTTATTTTATTTATTCATGAGAGACACACATATAGAGAGAGGCAGAGACACAGGCAGAGGGAGAAGCAGGCTCCATGCAGGGAGCCCGATGTGGGACTTGATCCCAGGTCTCCAGGATCAGGCCTTGGGCTGAAGGTGGTGCTAAACCACTGAGCCACCCGGGCTGCCCTTATGTATCTGTTTGTATCTGGAATCTGTTATTTCAATTATGGTGCATAACTCCTATGTTTACTAAACTCCATTTCCTTATGAATCCTGATTTCAGGTAGAACAATTTCTGATACTCTGTCCCTGGACTGCAGGATTTTTTTTTTTTTTTTTTTTTTAAGATTTTACTTTTGAGACTTCTGGGTGGCTCAGAGGTAGACGGTCTGCTTTGGGCTCAGGTCATAATTCCAGGACCCTGGGATTGAGTCCCAGCTCCCTGCTGGGAGCCTTGCTTTGCCCTCTGCCTGTGTCTCTGCCTCTTTCTCTCTGTGTCTCTCATGAATAAATAAATAAAATCTAAAAAAAAAAAAAAAAAAAAAAAAGAAGTCCAGGACCAGCTGGTTTCAAGCACTTAAAAAAGAGTTAGTACTCTTGTCAAACTATTATAAAAAATAGAAAAAGGAAGGAAAACTTCCAAATTCATTCATTCTTCATCAAAATCAAATGAAGATACTACAAAAAAAAAAAAGTGAGAGAGACAGAAAGGCCAATATTCCTGATGAACACAGATGTAAATATCCTCAACAAAATAGTTGTAAACTGAATTCAACAACACATTAAAACATCATTCTCTACAATCAAGTGGGATTTATTTCAGGGATGGCTTAATATTTGCAAATCAATCAGGACACATCCATTAATAAGAGTAAGGATAAAAAAATATGATCATCTCCGTAGTTGCAGAAAAAGCATTTGACAAGGTAAAATATCCATTCATGATAAAAACTCTCAACAAAGTAGGTTGAGAGGGACCATATCTCCACATAATAAAGGCCATGAAAATAAAGGCTATGAAAAACCCATAGCAAACATCATGCTCAATGGTGAAACACTAAGAATTTTTCCTCTAAGATTAGGGATAACAATGTCCTCTCTCACCACTTCTACTCAACATAGTACTGAAGTCCTAGCCAGAGCAATCAGACAAGAAAGAAAAGTAACACAAATTTGTAACGAAGAAGTAAAACTTCTGCTATTTACATATGACATGATACTATAAGTGGAAAACCCTAAAGAATCCACCAAAAAACTATCAGAACTAATAAATACATTCAGTAAAGTCACAGGATAGAAAATTAATATGCAGATATCTGTTTTATTTCCTTATGGTAATAATGAACAGCAGAAAGAGAGATCTAAAAGAATATCTCATTTATAATTGCACCAAAAATAATAAAATATGTAGGAATAAGCTTAACTAAAGAGGCGAAATATCTATACTCCAAACATAAAACACTGATGAAAGAAATTGAAGATGATACAAACAAATGGAAAGATATAGATACATAGATATAGATATGGATATAGATATAGTGATAGATAGTGTCTTATATGTCCAGGCTGGCTGAAGGAAGTATCCGACCTCGTCCCTCAGAAGAATCCCTGCCTACCTGAGGCCCTTCCTAAACTCTTTCAGCCTCCACTGTAAGCTCCATAAGACCCCATCAGTTCCCCCAAGAGCACAAAGTCCACCTTAGTGCTCTCCTCATCATAGGCAGGAGGCCAACGGAAGTCCTTATACCTCCAAACCAGATCCTCCTTCCAGCTTTATCCTCTACCTGATGGTGCAAAAAGTAAATAAAACGCTGTCACTCTCAGAAAAATATAAGTATACATATATACATGCATACATATCCCCCTCAGCTCCCAGTGGAAAATGTCAGTCAAAGGGTACAAACTTCTAGTTATGAGGTAAATAAATTCGGGGGATCCAATATACAGCATGGTGATTATAGCTAATACAACTGTATTATATATTTGAAAATTTCTAATAGAATAGACTTTAAATGTTCTCACCACAAAAATGAAATGGTTATTATGAGACTTGATGGAGGTGTTAGCTAATGTTATGGTGGTAATCATTTTGCTATATATAAGCACAGCAAATTAACACAATTTATACCTTAAACTTAACAGTATTATATGTCAATTATATATCAATAAGCTGGGTGAGAAAGGAATTAGTAAAGTTGCCATCTATAATTTGCCAGTAACAGAACTGATCCAATGAAAGCCATAAATCGTAGAATATTGCATTTTGGAGTTTATAAAAGCGTGAGCATCGACCTTAGGTCAGCATTGACTTCTGGCTCATAATTTACATGTGTTATCAAATATGTTCTCCAACTGCCAAACCCTACAAATATATATTATCCCCAAGTTAATTAATTATACATAACCAGCCATTAGAAACGACAAATACCCACCATTTGCTTCGACGTGGATGGAACTGGAGGGTATGATGCTGAGTGAAGTAAGTCATTCAGAGAAGGACAATCATTATATGGTTTCACTCAAATGGGGAATATAAAAAACAGTGAAAGGTGTTATGGGGGAAAGGAGGGGAAAAGAGCGGGAAAAATCAGGGAGGGTGACAAAACATGAGAGACTCCTAACTCTAGGAAATGAACAAGGGGTAGTGGAAGGGGAGGTGGGTGGGGGGACGGGGTGACTGGGTGATGGGCACTGAGGAGGGAAGAGCACTGGGGGTTATACTATATGTTGGCAAATCAAACTCCAGTAAAAGAATATATGAAAAAAAAGGAAATAAAATTATACATAACGTGTCACTGGTAAAATTAAGATTTATGCACAAGTATTCTGATTTTAAAGAAACACTTTAAAAAAATCTCACTACAGTCTTGTAAGTGAATGACCGAATAGAAACAAGCAGTATAAAAAGTCCCAGTACTACCTTAAGTATGAAGGAAAAGAGAACCCAACAGCCACCTAAGGCCTATTTTTTTCCCAAGTAAAATATTTCTAACAGAGCTATGCAAATCTATCTGTGACTCAGTGATACATCATAGAAAAGACAATTCTATCTGTTTGATGTACTTTCTTTTGACCTTCCTACCCAGAGAGATAACTCTCTCAATTAAAAACAAACAAACAAGCAAAAAGGAAGGGGGCGGGCGCTGGTGGCCTAAGTAGTTCTAATCTAATAAGTAAAGTAAATATTTCACATTCTGAGATTTTTGGTAAAGCAACTAGCATTGTGTTAGAGCATTAACAATGCCAGGAAAAAAACAAAAAAACAAAAAACAATGCCAGGCATGGGGAATACAGAACGTTTTAATAGGACTTAGAAAAGAGGGTTTAAAAGAAGCATATTAGCCAAGATTTTCATCCCCCTCCTTTAATAAGAATATGTCAGGACTGATTATTTTCTGTATTTATGGATATGTCTAATCTGGAAATTTCATAAAAATGATCTCATGCAGTATGTGGTGTTTTGTTTCTGGCTTCTTGCACTTAGCATCATCTTGTCACGTTTCCTCCAAGCTGTAGCCTGTGTCAGATTTCGTTTCATTTTATGGGTGAATAATATTCCATTGTAGGGATACAGCAAATTTAGTTTATCCATTCATTTACCAATGGCCATTGGGTTGTTCCCACTTTTTAGCCATTATGAATAACGCTGCAGTCACAGACTGTAAGGACTAAGCAACAGAAATCTATTCTCTCACCATTCTGGAGACTAGCAGTCCAAGACCAACGTGCCATCAAGGCTGGTTAATGGTTGGCAGAGACTGGAGAAAGGGGGAAATAAGTGGCTACAAATGGAAATAGCATTTCCCTTTAGCATGATGAAAATATTCTGCAAGTTGATCATTGTGGTGGTTTCACAATCTTGTGAATGTACTAAAAATGACTAGATTTTATACTTTAAAAGGGTGAATTTTGTGGTATGTGAACCATATATCTATATGAAATTTTCTAATGATGGCAATTTGTTTGACGTATGAAGGCAGTGAATTTGAAAAAGCTCTCAGTGGCCAAGCCCGGAATGAGTTAAGTAACAAAATAATGATAATAATGGATTAAAATCTATAGAATGAATAAATATCCCTGAGCCCACTGATATAAGAAAATAACTGAATGGATAAATGAGGGAGAAGAGACAGCTCTAGAATTCCAATTAATCGATGTAGACGGAATGTCAGAAATAAAAAAATCACCACTAGATAAACACCGTAGTAGTTAATAGTTTCAGGCAACCATCAAATAATTCTTAAATAGTGGGAAAGTGTGGTGAGGGACAGATTATTTGTGTAGTCTCAAAATATCTCCCTATAAGACACTTATTAATTATAAAATAAAATATAGTAATGCTAAAGGGGAGAACTTTGACAGACGCCACCTTCACCAAGTGACTGAAGTTAATGTACCAGTAATGAGTGCAGTGATTGGCTCAGCCCGAGGAGCATGCAACTGATGATCTCGGGGTTGTGGGTTTGAGCCCCACTTTGGGTGTAGAGATTACTTCAAAATAAAATCTTCTTTAAAAAAAGTGCAATGATATGTTGGTGGAGAAGGGCACAATAGTACTTCTGTGGCTTGCTTACCAAAAATAAATATCTTCAATCCATTTGGGAGAAAACATCAGGCAAATCCAAACTGAGGGACATTTCACAAAATAACTGGCCAGTGCTCTTCCTAAGTGTCATGGTCATAAAAGAATAAAAAATGATTAAGGAACTGTCACATATGGCAGAAGACTAGAAAGTGTGATAATTAGATGTAATGTGGGACCTTAGGTCAGATCCTGGACCAGAAAATGGGCATTGACAGGATGTTGGCAAAATCTGAATATTGTCTGCACATTAGTTCATAGTATTGTATCGCTGTTAATTTCCTTGTTTTGATCATTGTACTCTGGCTCCATAAAATGTCAATTAGGAGAAGCCAAGTGAAAGGTATTTGGGAACTCTTTCAAGTTCTCTGTAAGTCCAAAACCAGTTTCAAATAAAACTTGAAAAAAAAAAAAGAGCTGATTATCATAATTCTACATATATTACATTAATTATAAAATTAATGTTCATTGGTTCACGTATGATTCCAGCACCCTCACTTAATCAGCATGAAGTATTAATGAGCTTCAAAGATAAAGAGGGTCTTTAGTCATTGAGAGATACTTCTAGGCTCCTGGTCTTGTTTCATCCAGACTGTTGTGCTCTCACAATCCTATGATCAGATGCATAAAGCACAGTAAGCTGGTTGGAAAGAGGCTACTCCTGTCAGAGGATATACTATCAATAGAATAATGGTCCCCCAAGAATGGCCATTTCCTAACCCCCACTATATAAAAATGATTTATTTGCTTTATATGGCAAAAGAGGCTTTTCAGATGACATTAAGGTAACAGGTCTTGAGATGGGAGCTTTATCCTAATCATACAAGTCCTTAAAATTGAAAAATGACATAAGAAGAGAGATATGAGCAAGACTAGACTCACTGTTGGTGGCTTTGAAGATAGAGGAAGGGGTCATGAGCTAAGGAAAGTGATGAACAGCCCGTCTTTTATAAGCAACAAGAAGAGCAGGGATCCGGTTCCTTTGACCCTGAGGAGCTGAATTATGCCCACCACTCAATGATTAGAAGAGAGATTCATTCTCCCCCTAGAGTCTTCAGAATAGACCAATGCTTGCTGACGCCGGGACTTTAGCTTGATGACTTTAGCTTGATCACTTCAGCTTTACACAATTGTATGTAACATACTAACTCTACGTTGTTTGAAGCCGTAAAGTTGGGGTAATTTCTTATGAGGCAATAGAAAACTAGCATAGTATGTCACATATCTCATTTGTCTTTTGCAGAGTGGACCTTACAGTGTTTCCTGAATATCCTATGATAAAGAATTTTAATAAAGTTCTACGATAAAAGTGTCATCATGAAGCATCGTCTCTATATATGAGCTAGTCGAACTGATAGGATTGAAGTGGAGTGTTGAGGACTGGGCTAGGATTTTCATTCATCCATTCTTTGTGTGTGTGTGTGTGTGTGTGTGTGTGTGTGTGTGTGTGTGTTCTGTGCAGCTGATGGATCAACTATTAAGATATTCTTAAACAAAGAAACAGGTTTACAAGGAAAGCTAATTATATCGAAATAAAATTATCCGTGTTTTAATCATGACACAAATATGTGCTTCTTCATTAACACATTAAATACCACCTTTTAATTAGTGCAATTTTTAAAGAGTATTTACAAACAAAACTTCAGGATTTTTGAAACACTATAAAAATGTTTGTGGTAGCCACGAGTGACAAAGTGAATTAATGACTCTGTAGTTTGTTTCCTACGTTCAACGTGATATGCCAAGTTAGGTGTTTTGTTCTGTTTTTCCTTTATGAATTCACAGAGTCCCTGAATTCTACTAAAAATACATAGATACAAATTCCTTCCCTCTGTCAATGGACTGACTAGACTTTAGGTCAACAGTAAAAAGTGACCTATTAGAGATGAGTCAAAGGATGTGTATGTTTTAGAGATTGTGAGCAAAAATAAATAAATAAATAAATAAAAATAAAAATAAAAAATAAAGACTGTGAGCAATTTACCTCTGAGTCACGTGAACCAGTCACATTCCTACAAGCAGTAAGAATGTCCTTTTTCCTCAGCTCTTATAAGAGCAATAGACTCCTCTGTCAGACAAAATGGTAAGTTAGACAAAATGGGGCCTTCTTGTTTTATCTTTTATTTATGCTCGCTACATTGAATTTTACAAATTCTAAATATCTCATTTTCTTTCAACATCTAATATTAATCACATAGAAAATGCTCTAAATCAATACCAACATAGTAGACGCTGTGTACTGTGACACGGATATAATTGCATTCACGATGCTCACAAATTAAAGGGAAATTAAGCACACAAAGAGGTCACTGATAAGACCACAGATAAACCAGAGGTGCACTCAGTTTGGTGGGTGAGGGAGTCAGGGTTGAAGTTGGCTGGGTGGAACAAGCCAGAAATAATCAGAGCTGTTTGGGTGAGATTAAGAACTTGTTCAGGGAAGAGAGGACAGCAGAGCTGGTTCCTAAAACCTAGATGGCCTCGGGATTGAGGTTTTTAAGGATTCTTGACTTCATGCTATTGGCATTTGGGCCTGGTAAGCCTCTGCCATGGCAGGCTGTCCTGGGCATCACAGAATGTTGAATAACGTCCTCGGCCTATAACTAGCAGATGCCAGGGGTGACCTCCCAAACCATGACAAATAAAATGCGTCCAGGTATTTAAAAAAATGGATGGCCCTGGGGAGCACCCTCACCCCCGATTGAGAACCAGTGCTCTGAGATCACACTATGCAAGGTGCACTAGCGAGATCAACAGAATCGGTGTCACCTGGAAACTTGTTACAAATACATAGCCTCAGGCCCCACTTCACAATTATTGAATCAAACCTGCATTTTAACAAGATTTTTTGCTAATCTGAATGCACATTGATTTTGAGAAGCATTCCTAAGGGCATTCGAGGCCTCCCAGAGATAGAAATAACATGCGCATTGGCAAGAAGGCACAGCAGAGAGGACCTCAAGCCATCAAAGGGTAGAACAAGAAGAAAGGCCAAGGCTGGAGAATCCGGCAGGAGCCAGAAAACAGCTCACCTGGATAAGCTCAGAAAATCATCATCTCTTGGGAAGGAAAATCAGCGAGCAGTTCTAATCAGGGAATCTGATCAGATCTGCCTCAAAAAAAAAATAATAATAATAATGTTACATTTTTGCAGCTCTGTTGTCACCGTAATTGAATGATTAGGATAAGGAGTGATTTGTGAATTTATTTCATATCACACTTCAAATTAGCAAGTATTAGCTCTCTGGCTAATCTGAAAATCTGACCTCTCCCTCCGATCACAGAGGACAATGCTGTACAGGCAATTGTCAGGGGAAAATGTGGAGGAGCATTGGAGATTTCCGTAAAAAGGAAGTCATGTATAATGGCTGGAAAGGCACCAGGTTAAGATTAAATCTTTATATCATGTTTAGATGGGTTTCCTGCTGTTCTAGAAATTAATTTGAGTTAATCATGATCTTTCCACCCTTTGTCATCCTTTTTTTCCACAACCGAATTAGTCCCTAGCACAGCAGCCTTACGAACTGGGAGGCCTGCTTTTCGAGTTTGGCCTGGGGATAGGAAGTCAAAAGCCGGCAGAAGACGGATGCTTTGCAGAAGTGACAAATTTAGTTTCCTGGAGAAAGTTGCTGACTGCAATGTTCCAATTGGAGCGGCTTATCTGCCCCTCCAGATGTTGAAATAATGACAGATGCTTAGAGAAAGCTTGACAAGAGACAGAAAAGAACCTGCTGAAGAGTCCAGCCTGTTTGTATGCAGGAAAATGACAGTGACACTTATTCAGATCTGTATTCCGATGAGGTGTACATGCGCATCTCTGTAGCCAAGCCATGGTATCACTGCAGGCGAATCCACGTAGCAAATTAGACGATTTTGTCTTCTTGGAGATGCAGGCAGCACAGAATTAGGGCTCTTTTCTTCGCAGGATTAATAAATCATTATACACTTTATTAAATATGAAACGACCTCCGGGCATCTGTGTTGAGTGACAGGACAGCACTTTATAATGACTGGATGCGCAGGACTCTATCTCCTACAACTGTGGCAGATGGGCGAGTTTCTCAATGTTTGCAACATTTCTGACGTTTAAGGTTGAAAATCATCAACTTAAAAAATTAACTTCCTATAATCTAAGTGAGATATACAACTTAATACTTAGTAAACAAGTACAAGAACAAATCTGTTTGGTAAGCTGGAATTTCATTCAGTTGCACCGAAACTTGGAAGATCTTGATCTTGATGATGAAGAATGAACAGGTGATAGATCAAAGAACAAATAAAAACATTATATGGTCTCATTCATTTGGGGAATATAAATAATAGTGAAAGGGAATAGAAGGGAAGGGAGAAGAAATGGGTAGGAAATATCAGAAAGGGAGACAGAACATAAAGACTCCTAACTCTGGGAAACGAACTAAGGGTGGTGGAAGGGGAGGAGGTCGGGGGGTGGGGGTGACTGGGTGACGGGCACTGAGGGGGGCACTTGACGGGATGAGCACTGGGCGTTATTCTGTATGTTGGCAAATCGAACACCAATAAAAAATAAATTTATTATTAAAAAATAAAAGATGAGAAAAATCATTAAATTTTAAAAAAAGATAAGATTAAGGTTTGTTGGACTTATTTAAAATGCACATAATTATATAGTAATTGAAATGTCACTTACGACTTCAAGGGTGTACATATGTGTAGAAAAAAAAACAAAATTTTGATGCTTTATGAGTGTGTTCTCTTCTCTGTATTGTTATATCTTTGTGGGTTTTTTTTTTTTTTTTCTGATTTTCTTTAGAAGAGGTCATCAACCTCCTGTGAGAATCTTGTTCTTACCAGAGGAAAACTACCCAGTTGTGAAATATGGTTTGCAAGATGAGAGGAACGTTTCTCCAAACATTTCACCATCCCTAAGAGATTTCTGTGCATCTTACTTGGACTGCGGAAAGAACATTTTTTTACAGTATCCTCTGCAGTAACTTTTCATTCATGGCTGAAAAGCACTTATTATGAAGTTCTTTCCACACTGAGTTGAAATCTAACTCCCGACTGTGCACTCTGAGCCACACTCCTCCAGTCAATCACTGTGTGCTCAAGCCAGCCTGAAAGTCGTATGCCAGCTCCATGCACGGGCATATCAGACAGGGGGCACGGGGACCTCAAAAAGAGTGAATAAGGATAGAATGGTGAGGGCTTAGGCTTTATATCTAGATTTGGGTTCAACCCCAAAACTCTAACTTCCCAATGGTGTCTTGGAATGTGACACTTCTCAGCTTGCTTTAAGTGCATCTCAATGAGCTACAGACCGAGAGCGTGTTCACATTACGCATGTTCACACACACACACCTCTGGTTTGAATGATTAACATAAACAAGCTAAAATCCCAGAACTTTTATGAGGGTGTAGCAAAGGAGCTCTTTGGCCACTGGTAATATTTGACCTCAACGCCTAATTTGCCATTCAGGAAAGATACAATCATTTGAATCTTCTGAAGAGCCACAGTGAAGTGAGTAGCATAGATGGAAAAAGAAAGTTCAGCTCTTTAAACTTCTTGGTGGGAACACCAGAAAATACGCTCATGTGTTCTCTTTGGTGCCCACTATGTGCATCCCCGTGGAGGGAATGAGCTACAGGTTATACAAACTGATGCAATAAAAAATAGGGTTCCTTAGGAATACTTCTGTTGTGTGATCTTTATTCCAAAATAACTTGGGCAGTTAATGAATCGCATTTCCAATCTGTGGAACATATAACAATATGCGTGTTTTATTTTTTATTTTTTTGAAAGTTATGTATTTAAGTATTTTATTTATTCATGAAAGACACACAGAGAGAGAGAGAGAGAGAGAGAGAGGCAGAGACACAGGCAGAGGGAGGAGCAGGCTCCATGCCGGGAGCCCGACGTGGGACTTGGATTGTAGAGTCCTTGGCCAAAATGCGGGTTTCCTTTTTTTAATAGTAAAACGTACATAAGATAAAATTTACCTACCCTCTTAGCCATGTTTAAGTGTGCAACATTGTTAACTACAGCACATTGCTGTGCAACAAGTCTCCTAGAACTTTCTCATGTGGCAAAACTGAAACTCTATACTCGTTGAACATTGACTTTCCATTTCTCCCTTCCCCAGCCCGTAGAAATCACGATTCTATTTTTTGTTTCAAAGGGTTTGACTATTTAGATATCTAAGTGGGATCGTGTAGCATTTATCTTTTTGCAGTTATTTCACTTAAAATAGTTTCATCAATGTCGTAGCATATACCAGGATTTTCTTCCTTTTTTAAGGCTGAGTAATATCCCATTATGTATATATTACACGTATCTATCTGTGCATCTGAGATGGGCAAGTTGCTTTCACCGCTTGGCTACTGTGAATAATGGCAATGATAAAGGGTCTGCATATATCCCTGGGAGGTCATGATTTCGGTTCTTTGGAATACATATCCAAAAGTGGGATTGCTAGATCATTTGGTAATCCTATTCTAATTACTTTTTGAGGAAGCCTATCCTGTTTTCCGTAGAGCTGCACCATTTCATATTCTCACTGACGATGCACAAGGGCTTCCTATGCTCACTGGCTACTTGTACATCTTTTTTGGAGAAATGTCTATTAAAGTTATTTGCTCATTTTTTAATCAGGTTATTTTTGTTGTTGGTATATTTTGGATATTAACCCTTTATCAGATATATGGTTTGTAAATATTTTTCCCATTCATAGGTTGCCTTAGATTTTTATAATATTTTGTATTTTATGAATTATCATAACTGTTATCTTGAGCTTTTATATCTTGCGCAAAGTAATCAAAATCTAGTATCAATGTATTTTAATGGTTTAATATTAAATTGAATGCAAATATTCCCTAATATTCCCTTTTACCTGTAACCACAGATACACAAATCCATTCTCTTTCTCTCTCTCTGTCTCTCTCTCACTGCCTTTTAGCCTCTTCTTCCCTGTTTGTTTCCTGTGTTGAATTCTGTACAAATTTTCCAATTTTTCATGAAGTGAAACTTTGTAGAAAGACACCTGATGATGTTAATGAAATTATATAACAATTGTATTTAAGAAATAGTATAACACTATTAAAATTTTATTTGCAACAATTGGAAATGTACTGGGATACAGTACAAGGATTTTTTAAAAAAATATTTATTTATTTATTCATGAGAGACACAGAGAGAGGCTGAGATACAGGTAGAGGGAGAAGCAGGGTCCCTGTGGAGAGCCCTATGTGGAACTTGGTCCCAGGGCCGAAGGCAGATGCTCAACCACTCAGCCACCCTGGCACCCCCAATGTAGGGGTTTTTAAGTCCCACACTACATTATAACATCAGATTCCTTACTTATACACCGCATTGTCTGATATGAAAATGTGGTCACATGGATGTATTTGTGTTTCTCTAGAAAGCAATAGCAGTCTGGGATTAAAATTTTGGACCATTTTTATTGATAGGCCAAGGATAGAATATTTGGGACACTATAATTCACAGAAATTCCAGGCTTTATAAAAATATACAAAAGTAGAAAATAAAACCCAAAGAACTATCTGAACTCATTAGCAGCCATTATGATAAATAATTAACTGTTTCAATAACTATTATATATGCTTTCCTTGCATTATATTGTTTAATCTGCACCACAATCCAATACAATTGACAATAATATTTTCATTTTGTAAATGAGAGTTCAAATGCTGATGAAACATGCCCATGGTTACAAATATGGTGAGAGGAAGCAGGCAGATTTAAACCCAGGGAGTTTGACAGATTCTGTGTAATTCCTCCTTATATTCTTTAGTGGACTGAATATGTTATTTGTTGAATCAATAAATATAAAGGTTTTTATTGTAAAAAAATCTGAGATTAAAAATATTTAATTAACCTGTCCTTGGATATTTATGGCTTATGCCTATTTTGCAAATATTTAACATCTAGAAGCAGATAATGCCTTTTGACTGGGAAAGAAGGTTTCATTTTCATTAGAAAGCTAGTTTGGATAATTTGTCTCTTTTTATAATGAGGTGAATGACCAGATTCACCAAACTGTGTTTCATGAGACCTAATTAAAATCAGGTGAGAGTGCAAGCATGACTCACCAAGTTGTTTTTAATAAAATGGAAATTAAATGGGACTAATTATAGAGAGTGATAGCCTTCATTAGGTTCCTTGGAGATTGCAAAATACTATGGTTAACTTTCCTGCATATCCAAGAAAAGATAAAATTTGGAGTTCATCTTTTGTCACTAAAATGTAGTAGTAAACAAAATCTGAATTCTTTACACATCTCTTTTACTCACTACCTGTGGGACCTCAGAAGAGTAAGATTAAGCAATTTTCTCTGTGTACAAAGCACAGCATTTGGATGAAAATATGTTTGTAGCCAAAGAGTTCTATGTCATGTTCCTCATCCTTTAAAAGCTCCCTGACTTGAAAGTACTCATAAGCTAGTTGGGAAAAAAAAATTGATAAATAATTCTGAAATAGTCACCACAATACATCATACCTTCCCAGAGAAACTGATGTTGGGGAATGTGGATGTATGCTAAGGAAAATTTACCATAAAGGCCTGGGAAATAGTAAGGATCAAGATTGTTTTCTGGTTTAGCTCAATGACAACTGTCCTGAATGTAATGTGGGAAGTCCCCACCCCCCAAAAAAAAATCACCCATACTTGCATGTTGTTATCTCTCTACCTCCCGTGAGCAGAACCAGCTAGGATGAGGTCAGGACATTTTTCATCTACTGTCAGGGTCCCATTTCATATCCAGAAAGGACAAACTCAAGAGGCACAGATATGCTGTAGGAATGTGAGATAGTTATGCTGCTTTATTTGATCTCAATTCCCTTATATATAAATTTAAAGGGTTGATGTAATTGCATATTATTTAACGGTAAAAATGAAATGCATTATTTACATTTGGTACAATGTGAATGAACCCAAAGGTCCTATGTCAAGTAACAGAAAAGAGACACAAAAGACAGCATGTTCTATGATTCTACTTATATAAAATGTCCAGAATAAGGAAATCTATAGACACAGAAGGTAGAATAATAGTTATGTTGGCTGAGAATGGGAACAAATACTTTCTGCAAATATAAAGAACTTCTAGGATGATTGAAATGTTCTAAAACTGAATTATGGTGATGATTGCACAACTCTTTAAATTTACCAAAATTATTGAATTAGACCATTAAGATAGATGGATTTTATGATATGTAAACTGAAACTCAATAAAGCTGTTATTAAAAAATAGAAAATTTGACCAGGTTGGATAAATTCTCAAAAAAAGCCTTTCCCAGGTCTCAAAAGCCTCTGATTCTGTAATTCCAAGTATAATTTTCTTAATTTTTTTCTATTCAATTTTTTGTTTAAATTTTACATTAAACGGAGATCATCCTTTTTGTACTGATCTGGCTCCCACAGAGATGTTTATTTCACTGTCCTGAACAATGTGCCAACTCTTTGCATGGCACTTTTTATTCTATTTAGCTCTAAAAATGCTCATTGTAGCCACCTCCCTATGTACCACACAGTTTACTCTGATCAAAAAAATTTCCTCTGAGTGGAAGAACTAGAGATACTAATATTGACCCCACTCAGGCTTTCCCCTCTCCTCTAAATTGATCAAATTCTTAAGATTTTGGCAGATTTACCCTTTCTGAAATAACCTGTGGGAGTCTACATCTTTTTTTAAAAAAAAACTTGATAATTGAAGTATAATTATTTAGATCTTCTGAAGGAAAGGAGTGAGTCCTCTTTCACAATAATCAGCTTCTTCAAGGTGACAGTGAGCAACATGAATCATCAGTGTGCTGGAGTAGAAGTTGTTTGCCTGTTCAAAAAAGAACATATACATCTTCTTCATCATCTTCTTAATCAGAATATTAGTACTTCTGTAGAATCAGACTTACAAGGAAAAAAAGATGGAGAGTTAATGGTCAGATTTTATAGTAGAGCATCCTTGGGAACATGCCTGCCTATGCTTCTTTCATTGATCTAATGATGCTTGAAATCCCATGGATCCACACTTAGTGATAAGACATAAAACTGGACATAAGCTTGGCAGAGAAGATATAGACTGTGAGTCCCTTCTTCTCCTCCTTCTTTCCTTCTTCACATCTTTTCTTTTCTCTTGACAGACTATAAACTCCATGAAGTAAGGGATGGGGTAGGATTTTTCTTTCCGTTCCTGGCAGTTCTCAAAGAGCCTGGCTCGAGAGTAGATATTGGCAAGTTAGAAAGTCAATAGTTTACATGACTGTGCAGAGTACATATGTCACAGCAGTTACTCCCCAGACATGACGCTTGAGGGAAGCATATTTAGTCCCTGTTATCATGTCCTACAGGGAAGGAGGCAAATATCCCACATTTATGCAGGTGAAGGTCACAAAAGGGAATGAACAGAAAATGTACTTTTCTCAGTTACCATTTATAGCAGTATTCCTCATCCCTCTTGCATATCAGAATCTGTGTGGAACTTATAGAAAAAAAAAAAAAAACAACTGGAATCACTGGAATGCATTCAGGCCTTTGCTATTCTTTCTAACCTTCCAGGAAATCCCAGTTTATAGCTAGTGCTGAGAGTCGATCTACAAGCTCATGGTAATCCAGTCTGAACGTGGGCACAGACATCTCTGCTGTCCTACAAGTTCTGGTAGCCTCTTAACCTGCTGGCTTTGTCTGCTCAGCTGGGTTTCTGACCTTTTTTGCACTCAAATTTCATCCCACCTCCTACAAACTTTTCTCACAGTCCTTGTATAAAGTTTTCATAAATGAACATTCAATGTAGCATATAACGCGCTATCTAGTCTTCAAAGGTAGAAAGAAGTACCTCAGACTTTCCCCTGTTAACACTGAATTCCTCCACAAGTCTGTCGATTCTATTGTCTATAGGGTTGATCTTTGGACAATGTGTGTGTTATAGGCACTGACCCCTCACTTCTCAGTTGAAAATTCCCCTATAGCCTCAACTCCCCACAACCTACTGGTAGCCTAAGGTGACCAGATGGTTAACAGTTGGTTAACACATTTTTTGATGTTATATGTACTATATACTGAATTCTTCTAATAAAGTAAACTAAGGAAAATGCTATTAAGAAAATCATAATATAAAATACATTTATGGTACTATACCGTATTTTTTTAAAGCTGTGAATCTGTGTACAAATAGATCCAAGTGGTTCAAACCTGTGTTTTTCAAGGGTCAACTGTATTTATTTTAAAAGTCACTTTTCCCCATCTCACCAGCTATGGTAAAATTTCATAATCCATGATTTGGTGACTGCATTGGTATCCTAAATATTCTACCCTCTCCGATTTATTCTACTTGGTGCTCTGAGAGCAAAGTTATCTTCCTATAATACACCTCAGGTTATCCTCTGTTGTATAAAACTACTGAGTAAAGAAAACAAAACGAAAACAAGCTTCTTTCAAAATAGCCTGTTGTAAAAATTTTAGGCTCCTTCAGGTTGGAAACACAATTTCTTATATAATTTTACTCTAACACCTGTTTCTAGTATCTTGTCTCCCCACCCCATTCTGTGCTGCTCGGCTCACCCCATAGGTCATTTGTGTTAATCATTCTGATTTTTAGACCTCCCATGATCTGTATATGGCATGCTTCTGAACTCAAATACCTTTCTCCCCTGCATCCCTAAAACTCCCTGCCACCTACCTCTTCAGGAGCAAGCTTGTTTTCCTGCAAAATGCAAATTCCATGGTGAACCCTTACCCACACTCTGCTTCTCAGATTTGAAGCATGCTGTTAGTTCAGCAGAGGAAACAAAAGTTGGTCCAGCCCTTCCAATCCTGGTTATGTGATCAAAAATAAATTTGCATTAAGCAATGGATTTCATATAAAGCTTACCATTGTACCCACCCCTCTAAAAGTACCAGAAGTCTGTTGAAATCATTGATTACTTACAAGTGAATATTGGAAAAAGTGAGGATACAGAGAATGGTGACTTTCTATAGACAAAAATTCCAGAAATCAGGTTGGAACTGGGCTGTTAGAACTGGTCAGTTTAAATTCATCATTGTATTTTTCAGCATCCTAAGTACAGCTTACAAATAGTTTATTCTACCATAATATATAAGAAATTTTTTAAATGAATATTCAGTGTGATTTGTGGAAAGACAGCTCAGAGGTGTGTATCTTCAGTGGAACCATTCTTATGAAATATTATTGCTCCTCAAATATATATACCATTCTGTCTTTTTAACATACTTCTCTTCAACACTTTTCCAATAATTGTGACTGGAGAATATATACTATGTAATTGCTATAGACGATTTAATACTGTAGGTAGAAGTGGAACTTTTTTTGGCACCTGATTTATAACTTAAGAAGCCACTAAAACTTTTAACAACCAGGAAGCCCACACATTATGAGCAACGTGGAAAGTCTCGAGGATACATGGTAGGACATTGTATCCTCACATAATAAAGCAGGTTATTAGATTTCCTAAAATAAGTATTCCCAAAAGAATGGCCATATATTGCTAACTTCATGAGTCACCCCAGCAAAGATCCACTTCTATTTAGAGAGTGAATCTCTTGGATTAGAAGATTTGCATTTAAATGGTCTATTTCCCCCCTTGCAGCTACAGGTTTCTGTATAGGATAATACTGCTCTTTCTTCCTGCAGCAGACAGAGAGGGCCCTGATAAATCCCACAATAGTGATCATGAGATGATCCATGAGTTTATCAAAGGACATTTAAGCTATTTTAACGGACGCATTTGAAGTAGGTTTTCCTCTATCTCCTTTTGGGAGTTTCAAAATATATTTAGGATAATTAGCTATTTCCCTACAGGCCATCTTTATGAATTCGAGAAAAATGCCATCCATTTTTCTTAGTAAATTAAAGAAAAACATATTTGAAAACTGAATACTAATTTCAATAGAAAAAATAGGCAATACTTTAATGCTCATAAAAGTCTCTTCCTAATACTATTTGCCTCTTAGTCCAGAGTCTTTGAGAAATTAAGCAAAAGAACACCTAAAGGAAATATAATCTACAATCTCAGTGTTGAAAATTCACATTTAAAACTAGGCATTCTCTCAGATTATGTGGTGTAACATCCTAATTTTAGAAATCACTTGCAAAAAGGGAAAATGATGACTAGAATAATTCAAAGGATGAGGCAAAGTTTGTGGCATTTTTCAGATATTTTATCTGTATCAAATGCTTTCAAGGCCCTTCTGAGACTTAGTCTGATGTACTTTCATTACGACAAAAGGCACATGTAATGAAATGTCTGTATGATGTGGAGGAGAGAGAGGAGGAAGAGCTTTGTTCAAATATCCTATCTCCATGGGGTATGTGTGTTGTGTGTGTGCATACACGTGTGTAGCATAAACCACCTAAACCACCCCCAAAGACACAAAAGTAGGCCTGAGCAAATGGAATTGAAATCAAGATGTATTGAGACATACTAAGAGCACTTAGGATGTCCCAACACATCACAATTTTAGTTCTCATTAATTTAACCTGTTCATTTATTCTGATTCCAATATAAATACGAATAAGATTTATATCCTTAGAACTATGCAAGATGATACTAAACACAACTCAGAAAAAAATGTAAAAATTTCTAAGAAAACCTTGTGTAGAAATAATTGGAATAATAAGTGCAAGGCGGGGGGGGGGTACGCATATCCTATCACATAGTAAACATTCTTCCTAGCTCCTTCCTCAAAGAAAGAATAACCCAAGGAAACAATGTAGTTTTTCTACAAAACTTATGGCTACATAAATAGACAAAACATTGAAACAGAGTCAATAAGAGTCAATAAGAATCCATAACTACATATGAAATAGAGTGTAAGTTAAATATTTCAAAGCAATGATGCAAAGTTCCCCTTTTTAAAATAGATGGTGTTAGAGAAACTGCATAGCAATTAGGAATGTGATTATATTTGATCTCTTTGTCACACCACACACAAGAATGAATTCTAGATAAATCAGACACGGGGAACAAGGAATAAGAACTTCCTTAAGTATTAGAAAAATTATGATTCCTCATTAACCTGGGAAAAAATAAAGAGAGTGATTAACCCTAATGTATATATAACATTCAAATACTAAAGAAACAACAGCCCAGAAGTCATACAGAAAAATGAGCAAATGATACAAATATTAATGAAAAGTATTAAAATGGGCATTAAGTATATAAACATGTAAGACTTCTTATAAGAGAAATGCAAATAAAAACAACATTCAGATATTACACCTCACCCACTAGATTGGCCAAACTCCAAAAACTTGATCGAGCACCACCTTGCCTAGGCTGTGAAGAAGCCAGCACTGCCTTGCATGTGGTCTGCATGCAAAAATGTAGAAACTACAACTTATGGACAGATTTTGCCAACATCTAGCAAGACTCTTTGTGCATTTATCCTTTGGCCAAATAAGCTAACTTCTAGGAATTTATCCTGATGATTCATCCCCAATAATAAAAAATACAATCACAAAAAAATCATTCCTTTGTATTGTATGAAAATTGCATTATATGAAAATGAAACATTTTGGAACTGACCTAAATGCCCAAACATTAGAGATTTTGTTGAATAAGCTATTTTGTGTATTCACCATGAGTACAATGTTGCTTTGAAAATAAGGATGTCTATGAATATGAAGAGAGTTCCAAAATACGTTACTAAATTAAGAAAGCAAAGTATACACATATATACTGCACGCTGCCTTTTGTTTATGAAAGAATGAAGGAAAAATGTGTCAAGAAAGGATGAAGGAAAACAAGTCAGTCTATAGGAAAGAAAAAATTGACAGTAAGGTTTTATATTTTAGTGTGCCACATTTTTTAGTGTTGTGGACCTAGAAACTCTGAAACTCCTCATATGTGATAAACATTTTAGCAAACAGATACGTGTTACTATTGTTGGCACCTAGGGCCCTTATTGAGGAAGGAAGTAGACACCAATTTATGGAATTGTGATGATGTCTGTGTGCGTGTTTGTATTATATTATGCACGCATATTTGTTTCTTCTAGCTCTAGTTATTTACTGAAACCATCTAGAAGAAGCAATTCTAGAAGTCATGAGAATGTCTGGCATACAGACCTTGGCTTCACAGTATCGCTCACTCCCAAAAGGAATCAATTCTGGACCAATCACAGCCAAATCTGGACCATTTCATCATCCCAGTGGATAAAGCCAGTGATGGATTCTAACCCTTTTCACAAAATGAGAATGTGTGATTTCACGTTGACAATAAATCGATGGAAGATAAATAAATATGCACATGAAAAAAGTAGGGGGGTGTCAACGTCCTTATAGCGCCATGTTTCTTAGAGGTGAAGTGACTGGTGGGGTTGGAACATAACTAATTTGCAATCCTCAGTTAAATTGTTCCTGGCAAATGCCCTGAAGAGTGAAGGTTGACAGCAGTACTGCATCATCCCAACACGTCTCCACACAGACTGCCTACTGTGTGCAAGGGGGGCTATAGTAGTGTGCAGTGGAGAAACTAGAAATACCCAGACCGGGAGATAATAATAAACATCACTCAGAGGGACAATCAGATACCATGTTCCTCCTGGCATATGTGATGCATGGAAAAATGTTTCTGCCTTATCTGTGCCATAATCTAGCCATGGATACACAGCTTGCCTCTAATTCCTAGAAGCACTAAAAAGCTCCAAAATAAAAAATAAGCTATGAGATAACAGGTCTTTTTTTTTTTTTTTTCAAAATGCCCATGCCATGAAAGATGAAGTGATCCTGAGAGACAACTCCAAATTAAGTAAGATCCAAAGACATAAGACTACTGTATGCAAAGCCTACCCCTCAATTAGATCTTGTATTGAAGAGAAAATTGCTATATTAAAGTAATATTGGAACAATAGCTTTATAACCAACAAGTAGAAAGCATAGGAATCATTGTGCCAAGAAGGAGACTGACGTGGTAAGTCTTGCACGGCGTCAGAATCGAACGCAGTGTGTGTGGCTGACCTACCAGGCAATACTCACACAATGTCCAAAACTGAGAACGTGACTCCCATTAATTAAATGCTCACTGGGAACCATGCTAGATGCTGTATTCCTATTATTGCACATAATTTTTATGACTGAGTTAAGAAGCAGATATTAAGGGAAAACTGATGCTGAGCAAAGAGAAATAACTTTTCTAAGTAGCCAAGATTCTTCGAAAAACAAGTTGCTTTAGCTATTTAAAAGAACTTTTGATTTCTACATTTAAACTGATGACTACTTTTCTGCGAATAGTAAAATCTTAAAACCCAACATTCTCAAGTGGTATAGATTTCTT
This sequence comes from Canis lupus familiaris, assembly GCF_011100685.1. NCBI lineage: Eukaryota > Metazoa > Chordata > Mammalia > Carnivora > Canidae > Canis > Canis lupus. The sequence continues at coordinate 86,004,541 of NC_049226.1, read as the reverse complement.
TCAGTAAATAGATCAACAGTTTTGTATTTTATTCACTTGAAAATATCTTTGTTGCTTTTTTTTTTATATTTTGCTGAGATGTATGTTACCACAGAGAGAAAAAAGAAATTGTTTCATGTAAAATGCATACTTACACATCAGGAATTCTCTTGACTCTTAAAGAAAAACATATAAATAAGAGAAATTAAGATATGAACAATTGTGTAGAACAAATAATTTTTTAAGGACAAATTTGTAGTTTATAGTTCAAATAGAGAAAATTTATACAATGCATGTTTTAAATATGAATAAACCATACACCTTTTTTAAAGGAATTTTATTTATTCATGAGAGACAGAGAGAGAGAGAGAGAGAGAGGCAGAGACACAGGCAGAGGGAGAAGCAGGCTCCATGCAGGGAGCCCGACGTGGGACTCGATCCCGGGACCCCAGGGTCAAGCCCTGGGCCGAAGGTGGACGCTCAACCATGGAGCCACCCAGGGGCCCTTAATTCTTTTTTTAATACACCCTTATTTCACTGGAAAAGTCAGCGTTCTACCATATTTAGAAAATTAAAAACATAGGTTTAATTCCCAATAGAATATCTGATTTGAAAAATAAAATAATTCCAGTTTATGTGATTCAACTCATTTTTTTTAAAATGAGTTTCCTTTGACTTTGCTGTCAACCTCTAGGTGAAATGTTTCAAAAGTTTGCATAGTGATTTTTTCCCATTAAAATGCAAATCAGTTTCCTTAGTGACAAATATTAAATTAAAACCCTAATATAAAGTGAAGACATGCCTTAATGGCTGCAAATTTAAATCCAATCCTATGTTAAGATCTGAGTTACGGAGTTCTATCAGAAGTAGAGTTTGAAGAAGTGGTTTATCTCCACTATTTCATGCCTGATAATGTGATGTTAACTGTTCAAAGTAGTATTTCTAACAAGGAACAGATTTTAATTGTTTACACTAACAGATCGTTAGCAAATAAACAGATTCAAAATAATTGCTTGATTTTATTTTGAAATTTAACATATTGGCTCTTAACTTTGAAAACAGCATCAAAGAATTTGTCACTGAAATCTCATATAGTTGTGATTAAAAGAAATCCAAGATCTTGATGAATGAAGAATAATAACTTGACTATGATATCTTGCCCCTGAAGGATTTTGACATATTTTATGGTGTTTTTTAAAAGCTCAATAAATGCAATATGGTCTTCTGTCTGGACTGGATCCTGGGATGGAAAATGACACTAGTGGAAAGCTAGTGAAATTCAAATAAAGTCTGGAATGTGATGGTAACATACCAATGTTGTATAGGCCAGAACTCTTGGGATTGAAAGTCTGTAGGCTCAGCTCCAGTTACTAGGTAAATGGAGCCATTATGATTTTGGCTCACATGAGATTTGGAATAGTAGAAACTTCTTTCTCCCTCGCCGCCTCTCTCTGCCTCTCTCTCCTCTACATACCTCTGTGGGGCTCTAATTTTCACACTAAAACAAAGTCCTTATATATTTCTCTAAGGCGCCCACTGTCAGCCCTGATTTCAATACCCATCTACTTAACGTTCCAAGGCTGGACAATCATATCTCCCTCCTCTAATATCTACGTATCAAAAGTGCTAAAGCACTAAAATCTATGTTGGTTCTTTTTTTTTTTTTTTTCTATGTTGGTTCTTTACTCATTCTTGAAATGGTTACAAGGACTGTTCATTTGAACCAATCTCATGTGATCAAATCAGAAGCAAGTGTACCACACTTGTAGTGTAGCCATTGTTTGGGGAAACAAAAAATGATGCAACCGAGTCACTGATACTTGACATCTCAAAAGGAGAGGCTATTTGTGCTCCATGACCCCAAACCATCCCATATATTCATCAAATTATTCTAAATCATTGCAAATTTGCCTTCCTCATAAGATCATTGGTGACTTTAGTTACAAAATAATGCCTTTCTCATCTTCCTATCATCATGGTTATTTGATATTAAACACAAAATATTTGAAGGAGACATAAAAAATAAATCAGTAAGACAATGCAAAAATTAATTTGTATGGAATATATTTTTGTGGATTTTCTTGAGCACATAAGCAAAATTAATATTATTTAACGGAGGAATTCGATTTTAGCCTATGACTGTTTTTATTTATTCGTTTACTTGAAGTATAATTGGCATGTGACACATCAGTTTCAGGTGTACAATACAATGACTCAACATTTGTATATACTGCAAAATGATCACCACGTTAAGTGTAGTTAGCCTCCACCCCTGTACAGTTACAATTCTTTGTTTTCATCATGACTTTTATGTCTTTTAAACATCTTTTTAAACATCTTTTTTTAAAAACAGTTTTTAAACAGACTTTTAAACATCTACTCTTACTAATTTTCTTTTTTTTTACTCTTACTAATTTTCAAAAATATAACATAGTATTAACTGTGGTCACCATGCTGTGCATTATGTCCCATGGCTTATTTATTTTACGAAGATGGTCATTTTCAGCTTAGCCCCTAGATGCTAGCTTTTCCATCTTTTTGAAAATGATTTCACAGATACAAGTACAGGACTAGAGCAACTGAGCTCTTTGGCAGTTACCTAGGATAGCACCAGAGGCAAATTGTCCCTTTCTAGCGTTTTCTGTCTTTCTAAAACTTACATGTTAGACGGTAGAGGAGGCTAAGTATCCTCTACACTGAGAAGTCACTTAGAGACCGAGAAGTGACACAAGCCACCCACACCATTTACAGATAGCTTTACTCAGGACAACACACTGAGGGGGGATCAAGAGCACTGACAAGTGAGACACAGCTGTTCTCGACCCCCGTTCTCTGACGAGCAGGCCACAGCCCCAACTCTTACAGAATGAGGCGCCTGGCGATGGTGACAGAGTGGTTATCTGTGAACCAGAGGCTCTCTACTAGTTATTTAGGGTTAGGGTTAGGGTTAGGGTTAAGGTTAGGGTTAGGGCACAGGCATGAACACCATGGAGGCTCAAAGACACAGTTACTGCTGTCAGCACTCCTGCAACACACGTACATAAAACTACAAACACACAGCCTTGGTCTCACCAACATAAGTGTTTTCCTGGGGCTGAGCTGGTCTCTCAGGACAGACACTGATTGATGGATCGGCTCTGCTATTTAAATAAAGGCCAGCTGGGTCTGTGCTCTAGTCCTATCTGTTATGGTTTTTTGTTTGTTTGTTTTTATTTTTAGAGAGTAGCTCACCTTCACCTTTGTCACCATTTCCTCCTCCTAAACCATTGATTTTCCTCACGGTTCCCTTTTCAGAGCACATCAAGGGTCTGCCCTAGAGTTCTAGTTTCTGAACACAAATTTCTTTAAGTTAGGCCTGAAAAAAAAAAAAAAAAGAATTGGGAAAAGACTGTATGATTTCTTCTCATTACTATAATCAGTGTGTTGAAAATCATCCATGTTTATATTTGTCACAAACAAGATTGATAATTTCATCAGAGAGGTATCCATCAAGTTCTAACTTCTGGTTCCATTTCCTAAGAGAAATCATCAGGTGATACTTTAGGTGTAGGACTCAGTGGCTTCTTTGTTTTTTTGTTTGTTTGTTTGTTCTTGCCATGTAGCTCTACCGTCATGGATTTAATTCAGTGGGCCATTTTTTACGATATAATTAAGGCTGTGATTTATAGGGAGGGCAAATAGGTTGATAGCTTATGGGGTAACCCATATATAAAATCTGGGTAATAGGATTACTGTATGTGGAACATGGTAAACTTAACAAAAAAGTATTTTTCCCTGAACAACTCTGTAGTTGGAATCACAGGAAAGAAGGAAACTAGAGTAAGAGAAAAAGAGACCAAAAATATAGAGAAAATTGGATAGAAATATAAACAGATTCACAAAAACAATAAAAACTAATATTTATTCAATGCAAGCTATGTTGCATTCAATAGACTAATGATTTTAATTGTACCATCTCATTTAATACTCAAGACAACCCTATGAAATTATTATGATCATCATTATATAGATGAGGAAATTGAGGATCAGAAATAAGTAACTTGCTCCATTTTGTAGATCTGGGCAGTTAGAGAAGCTGATTCGAACCTGGTGGTCCAGTCTAGAACCTATCCATATCTTAAAGCTGCTGCTTTGGGAGTAGCATGCACTTGTTTCTGGGGTCATTGGGAGCTTTATGGAGTCCTTGAAATGATAGCACAATGATTAACATCTTAGGTCTCCAGGAACCTACTCTGTGCTTTCTTCTCCTAATTCCTTCACGTCTTAGGTTGCTGTAGCAGAATGTCATAAACTAGGTGGCTTAAACAACAAAAATTTATTTCTCTTCGTTCTGAAGCCTACGAGACTGAGATTGGGGTATAGTCTGTTGGAATCTGATGATGGATGTTTTCCTGGCTTACAGACAGTTGTCTTCTGACTGGGTCCTCACATGGCAGAGAGACAACTCTGGTTTCTTCCTCTTATAAGGACACTAACCCCATCAGAGAGGCCCTGCCTCCAAATACCATCACATGGAGGGTTAGAGTTTCAACAGAAGGGGAATTCAAACATTCAGTCCATAATACCTTACTTCCACAAGAGTCTGACAACCAAGTTGATCACTTCTAAGCAAATCTACGTTTGAAAGAGACCAACACATACAGTGTTGATTCCAATAACATCACTTTTCTTGTAAATTCTGTAGGTCATTTTTGTCAACGATACTGTGTGAGGTCGAGATGGAGAGGGTAGGTTGTTATTTTGTTCCATTTTGTTGTAAATTCAGTCTTTTTCCCCCCTTAGGCAGTTGTGCTATAAAAACATTTCGTGCTCCTGCTGGTTAGACCCTGCACAATGCCTGCCCCTGCCTGAGGGACCAAATGAATGAATAAATGAACAATAGCAGGCAGGATACGAATCATGACACGTGCATGTATATATAGTCGCCTACTTCATGCTTCTATCATAAGCCCATGGTAGCTACTAAATAGCAATGTACTAATCATGGAATAACTTATTTTGTCTTAATATCTCCATATCTAGAATCCAGAAACAAACAAGATTCCATAGTTAGGAAACAAATAATACGAGAGTGAAACGGTGTTCGAGAGCATATACCCACGATTGAGGATGATCAGTGGGATGTACCTGACGGCTTAAAAGAATGTGTGTCAGTTTATTGAAAGTTATCTACAAAAATTCCATTTCTCCCAAGTTTGACAACCAAAAGAGGGTGAACTATAAATAGTGTGTTAATGACTTTGGTGATAGAGTCCACAACAGATCAGCATGCAAAATTCTGAGAATCCAATTGATGCCTATAAGGAGAACCTTTATTGTCAGTTGGGTGATCAAAATGTTTCATTTAAACACTTGTGAAAACTGACACGCGAAGAGCAAAATATCAGTGGCTGTTAGCAATAATGATTTTTAAATCAGGATCATTAGGCAACCCGATTTCTGAAAGGATTAGGGATAAATGTGGTTACAATCACACATCAGTCCAGAACGGTGTTTAGAGTGAAGAAGAAAAAAAAAGGGATATTGACTGACAATTGAAGAGTTCAGGCTCAAAAATATTGACTTCAAACTCTTAAGTAGATGCACCATTGACTAGGATCCAAATTCTCAGCTCATTCCTTCTCCTGGAGAAGTTGAACTCAGCTGAGCTCATTTTGAATTCACAGGAGCTTCAAGGGAGTTCAGATTCGCACAACAGGGGGCAAAGCAAGATCAGATTGTGGCCTTTTAATGCTCTCTGTGTTCAGTGCCTCAGAAGTCAGTGGGTATGCTCAGTGTGGAGAAGCTCAATAGGAGTAATGAATAAGGAGAGTGCATCTGTATCTTTCTCTCTCTCTCTCTCTCTCTCTCTCTCTCTTTTTTTTTTCCATTTTGCAGACTGAACTCCCACATAATGAATGAGCTAATTTATCATTTGGAGTTCATTATTAGAAAGCATGGTGTAAGCAGATTATTAATGTTTGCAACGTTTTCAACTCCAAAAAGTGCTCATTTTATCACCTTGTCTAGAGATAGGTAAACCAGGGTATAAAACCAGATTTCTCCAGTTTCTACTTTTGAGGCAGTGTGCAACGTACCAGCTCTGACTTCTAGACCTACTTCCTAAGTTTTGAGTATCACCGTATTAGCATACTTCCAGTGCCTGCCTTTGTTACCTGTGTGAAAAGAAAGCTCAAATAAAGCTCAAAATGAAGCTATATCCCCCCCCCAACTATTACTTTATTTATATCACTGTGCTTAACAAATGCTAAATTCTTTCCGTTTGGATTCTTTCCATCAAACTTCTCTAATATTGACAAAACTAAATGTAATGATTCCTTTAAAATTAGAGGGATCCAGTAACTTGAAATGCAAACCATTAGATTATTTTTCTAATGCACTAACTTTAAGACAAATAGCCATGAAGTGACTGTATTGTAAAGATTTTCAAAAAAACTAAAATGGAGATGTCTTAGAATGTATCCAGTTTGATGTCACTGAAATTTGTCAGTGAGTACATGAGGGAGTGGGGGTTTATTTTAAATGTTTTTATTTATTTATTCATGGAAGACACAGCAAGAGAGAGAGAGAGAGAGAGAGGGAGAAGCAGGCTCCCTGCAAGGAGCCTGATGTGGGACTCAATCCAGGATCCCGGGATCAGGCCGCTGAGCCACCCGGGCGTCCCAGAAGTGGGTGTTTTAGGAAATATTCCACAGACTAATGAGATATCACATGTGATAATCTTTTCTCAAAGAAATATTTGGGAAACATTCAAACTCATTTTCTGACCATAATATTTTGAGAACCTATAATCTAAAGACTGTCAGTTAATTTACATGAAAAAATGCCCCCTTGGTTCGTTGAGGGGGCAATGATGCTATCTTAGTGTTGGTCATATAGAAAGCAAATCTGGAGAAACTATGAGAGTGTTGACACTATTTTGTAAGGTTCAAAACCAGGACAGTTGGTCATGAGAAAGGAAATTTAGTCAAAGAAAGATGTAAAGCTCCACAGTGCCAAGTTTTATGTACTGGCCACCTCCTCACAGACAACTTCTGGGAGACAGAACAGTTCTCTCAGTAGGTATGTTCATGGGCCTTGCACAAGTTGGGAAGAGCTAAAAACCAACTGTCCCTCCAAGGGGTCCATGAAAGAGAGAAAGGGACAGGAATTTGCTTGTATGGTCCTATCCCATCTGCCACTAACCAGCAGCCAAAGTGGATCCAACAAGGAATGCACTCCACAGCACTTACGAATTGTTTCAGGTGCCCTTTGGTGGCCACTCATGAAGACCTGTGGATTTATAGTTAAGTCTAAAAGCAACAAAGGCAATTTTGCATGGATAGAACTTGGCACATGAGGCCCAGAGTTTCAGTGTGTACTTACCTACCTCAGGAAGCTCAGGAAAACGGTCATTCACAAGTTAACACCCTTCCTCGGTTTCAGTGTTTCAGAAATCTTTCATGCTGCCCCTATGCAAAAAAAAAAAAAAAAAATGCATATTATTGCATAGGTAGGGTCCAACAGTATAATTAGTATTTACATACTAAGAACTCAGTGATTATTTAAGAAAACACATCTAAATCAGAGGAAAATATAACAATATAATTTCATCCTTAAGGAACCAAAATTTATGACTAATAGGAGGTAAGCTGCACATTTTTCAAGCTTTGGAATTAAGCTGTATACCATCGTTCTGATTATCTATTCCACATTGATTTTGATGGCATTTTTGCAAAAATACAATGTCATCAAAGATATATATATATATCCCATATATTCTCCTTCACTAGGAAATATTCCTACCCATGCCCCCAGGACCCATTTTCTTAGCTTTCCCCTTGGGGACTTTCCTAATTCTGCAGGGCATTACCAACTTAAAAAAAAAAAAAAGAAAAGGAAGGTGAAATAATCTAGATTTTTAAAATGTAAACTATCCCAGATTTATAGATTAGAGGATATCTAACAAATGCCAAGTACTGCTTCAAAGTGTAAAATGTCCTTCCAAACCTCTGTGCAGTTCTGTAGTGCTCCAGGCACCTTGGTACATGATTTGGAAATCCTGAGTGCCAGCAAAGGCAAAGAACACACGTAGCAAGTTATGAAGCCGGGGATTGGATAATGGAACGTGAGGCAGGTCAAAAACCCAATGTTCTATCAGAACTATTTCTACTTTTTATGATCGAAATCCTCAGAATTATCAAGTAAATAAGTAGCCAACTGTATAGCATTGTAGGATATAGACTCCTTAGAGAAAAGAGCTCTAGAATCTTCCTCTTTCAATAAAATCTTACTTTAAACAAGTAAGAAAGATGTTTCTTAACTATAGAAAGAGGTTTCAAAGCCTGAGTTTGCTCATGTATAAAATGAGATTAGTAGGAGACTCTCCTTCATGAATTTTCTGGGAGTATTAAATGAGCTATTTATTTAAAGCACTTTGCACAGGACCTGTGTCATAGGACCTGTGCCCAGTGACTTTTGCGCCGCTGCTGCAGTGGCTGGTATCCTGATGATGCAAGAAGTCCATTTCCCCTCCAACCACTAATACCACCACTTGTTAGACTCCCTTGAATTTGTGATATCCTCACCTTCACTCTGTTCCTGAGAACAGAGGCAGAAATATTCCAGGTAAGAGGAGAAGAACAAATTCTAGAAGATTTAGAAAGGTCGACCACCACATCTGGAGCAACTTGGACACAGTGTTGTTGAAAACCATGCATGGCTGCCTGGAAGCCCATGCTGTTTCAATCATGCTTTGTCCGTTACTCAGAGCAGACAAGATCCAACTCCAAACACATATGGTCCAGTCAACCTCAAACTGCAGTTGAAAAACTACAGATAATTCAGCATTTTCATGACTCTTCTCTATTAGGTTTGTCCCAATTGTTTACCTCTGTACTTACACATGTGTTTCAGGAGTTGGTTGTGTTCTTGATCCCATGTGTTAGATTATCACTCACCCTTGGACTTTTGTATGTTGCTCCTTCTCTTTGTGCATGAGGTATCTTATGTCAGTGTTTAGACCTCAGATTATTGACTGGGACTTTTTTTTTTTGTCTAGTACCTCAGTCAAAGACCATCCCTACTCTGCATCAGGACTGTTTGTTTGAAGGATATGCCAACATGCCGCGATGTCATTAAAATGCACCATGATGGGCTAACGGTGTTGGATAGAGTCATAAAATCTCATTTGGAAACAACCCCATGGGTCAAAAGTCCAAAGTTTAATTCACTCAAAAAGGCCTGCCAAGTGCATCCACAAATGCTCAGTAAAGGGAAAAGGGAATGGATGTTAAACAATTAAAATAAATCCCGTGCAGGGATTGATTAGTTGAAAGATGTGACACTCAGAATATTTTACACTGAGAAGTTGCTTTAAAGTCATCAATAAGTCAATAATTATCTCATCTCACTCTTCTAAAATAGAGAATTTGGACCTTAAAAAATGACTGGTGTATGTATGTGTGATGCAGGAGAGAATGAGAGAAGGAAAGAGGTGGGGTTAGAAGTGGGGGAGAAACACACAAACAGAGAGGGAGAGGGAATCTAAGAATATCCCTCTCTCTCAGCTGATTGAAAATGTTTACAGTTGACTGTTCACTATTCATAATTCAAAAAGGAGCTGACTCAAGACCAGAAGCAGCCATGCAGAAGCTTGCTGCTAATGTAGTCAGATAATCTAGATACAGATTTACTTTTGGGAAAGAGTACAATCTCATTGCTCCTTTAATCCTGGAATCAAGTGAAAATTTCCTGATTTCTTCTTTGGGAGTGAAATTTGACTTCCTCTAGTCCTAATCTGTCCCCAGTGGCCTAATTCCCAGGAGGCCCATCCACAAAAACAAAATGAATTGTAAGCAGGTTTGCCATATTTATGCACTTGCTTTATTTCTCTAATATATTACCCATTCCGTTCTTCTTGAATTATGGTGGCTTATATATTTGTCTTTCCCACTGGACTTGTAAGTCTCTTTTGGCCAGAAGTCATTAATTTATTTTGTCTTCTTGATTTAAGGAGATTATAACCTCAAAAAATATTATTATGTTTGTTTAATGCGTAACAGTTAACAAAGTGCTTACATGTACATTAAGTGGTTGACATTCTCCATTTGATAAATAAAGTCAATGGACTATGTGCCATTATTTCTGTTTTATTGATGGCATAACCATGACTTATGGAAAGCTTTCATAAATATAATGAAAGGGCTGTGAATTCAACTCAACTTTCCAGAACCCAGTCCAGTGTACATTTTCTTATACCATGCTTATCTCCACAACACGCATGGTCTCAGCACCATCACATCATCTATGTTCTTAGATATATTTAAATGTATGTGATAGAAATTTAAAAGAATCCTTATGGTATTTCTCAGGGAAAAAAAGGTAAATCTAACATTTTGAAGAAGAGTCCATGTCCTTCAGACGCGAATCCCTCAAGTGACAAAGAAGATACTGGAAGAGTATGAAACTGCCCTAGCTTTTCTAGTGCTCACTTTTCCTGGGCCTAATTATACATGAAATATGCAAATCACAACTTTCTGAATGTACACAGATTCCACAAACAAACACAAGTGCATTTTCAAGAGCGACTTTAATTTTCCTTCTTTTCATCCTAATTGACAACATTCATAGAAGGAACACAGTTTGAGCAGTAAAAAAAGTCAGGAAAATTAAATACAGAAACAGTCTGAACTGTATAATATGTCTCCTCTTTCATTAAAAGAATGAAATATTGTCAGTGCCCTTTATAGTTTTAATTAAGTATGTCAGTATAATACTTAATTGAGAGAAATATGCAAATGATCGTTGCTTTATAAGGCCAAAGCTAAATAAACACGGCACACTGCAAGCACCCATCTCATTATATGTCTATGCAGAAGTCTTGTGCAGATTAAGTTATATTATGGGTGATTCTTTTTACCTCCAAGTCATTCCCAACATTTTCATGCTGAAGGATATGAATGAGAAATATTAGCCATTTTGCAATTTTCTTTCAATACCATCACGCAATACTCTTCTCGGAGTGAATTGATATGAGTGATTCCAGGGGCTGGCATATTCCAACTTTGTGAACTGGCTTCTATGGATGGTGACTACGAGGAATAGATAAGGTTGCTTTACCATCACTTCCTGAGTACCAATCTAAATACGATTGACTCAAGCTTGCAAAATCGAATGTACCACGTCTTTCTAGACACTAAGAATAAGAAGACACACAAGATACCGGAAGACTGAGAACTAGGATGAAACTTGTTAAACTACTCCTAAGGCTTACAGGGTCTAAACCTTCACAGTCAGGTGCATGTTGCAAACTCCAGTACCTGCCTCTACTGCTCCCTCTCCAATTCCCGGAAGTTCACCCAAGCCACACCACTGTCCCTTCAGTGTTCATATTCCTCTGCCTTTACCCTGTGTACGTGCAGTGGTCTTTAACTAAGGATGCCCAGTTCCTTCTCTGCCTCTTGGCATTTTGCTAATCTTTTCCATTTAGTTTAAATGGCCTGACTTCTACAGTCTTCTCTGTTTCCCTCAGAGATAAATTGTGCCTCCTTCTTTCTGACTTCTTTAGCCCTATCTACTTATGGGTGGTATAACAGTTATTATAATACTTTGCCATTAATTTGCTTTGTAATGCCATCCTCAACCCCTCCACATCCACTTCAAAACTGGGATTTCTTTGCCACGCTGAACTTACTGTTATTCATCTTTTTATGGTCCAATCCCCCCGTCCCATGGGAATTTAATAGGCATTTAACAAATGTTAGCAATTTAAAGTTCCTTTATGTGACACCTTTATTGCTAAGTGTCTGAGACATATTATTGATAAAGATTATAGTCGGTATTGTTTTGGAGAAATATTCAAATATTCATTGGGCAATATATTCAACAGAATTAAAGTGATATTGTATGCATGCAAAGGACTAAAGAAATATGTTTTGACCTTGAATTTTTAAAAATCATTGATGATAATTTAAAACATTCCCAATCATTCTGCCCATACTTACCCAACTATTTCCTCATTATAGGAAAACATCCTGAGATGCGGTGTCCTATGTGAACCTGATGAAGGGGGTTCTATTTAACCTCTTATAAAGATAAATCCCTCTGTTAATAGTTAATGTGAGTCATTATTTTTTAATTATTTCTTTTTTCATGCTATTATATAATAGGAATACCTATTCCATTATTTTCAGGCTGAGGAAGAAATACTGATTTCTGCAACAGAACCAATGTCTTGAACCTAGTAGGAACTCTCTCATTGGTGCGTCTTGGCACATGAACTCCTTCAGCCTGACTTGCTTTCCCCTTACTGCTTCACCTGTGTAGCTCCATCTTGCCTATCAAGGCATGGTAACCATCACTCTTATACAAGTCTTCTTGGACTGTCCCCAGATACTTTAGAAATACCCCTAATCTATGCCCCAATAATATGCTCTCCACTCCTTGTTTTCATTCATTAATCTTTCCTTTCAACAAATATTTACTGAGAATGACTTTTATGTTTGGAACTGAGAGTACAATGGTGAGCGATAGAACCCCTGATGACTTTCCTGTTGGAGTTGAGTCTGGTTTAGGAATTCCTCTCACATAAAACATTTCAGACAGCATTAACTGTGTTTGTCTCCTCTGTTAGGATCTGAAATCTACTCTGGAACAGAAGCTTTATCTTTTATTGCATCCTGAGCACCTAGGGCTTGGGAAAGGGGATGCTTAGTAAATCTTTGACTGGATGGATACTCATTCTATGTTTATTTAATCTCATCCTCACTCCATCAACCAGTAAATATTTGGTAAATGCTTCAATTCTCAGGGATCCAGATAGAGTTAGAAATACATTAATATACCTCTGCAATGCAATATTTTGGGTAAAACCAGAACTTACTAAATGTTCTTTATTTAGTTGAGGGCTGCTAAGAATTTGTCTGTCTACTGCAATACATAAAAATGAGAGTAATAACTGGAGAGGCTGTTATGTGGCACTGTTCGTGAGTTCTGGGTCTCTCCCATTGAATATTCAATCACAATTCAGCTCTGGTGATTCAGCACCAGGAAAGCCAGGCCTTCTGTTCAATGTTGGGGCATGGACATTAAGATGAACAATATTAGATCAGTAAGTATGTATGTAAGTGCTGCTTCCAGTAACTTGGTTCATGCTACTAATTCATAATTTCTCTCTTGTCCCGACAACTTATAATTAGATCAAAAGCCATTCAGTCAATATTTGGAACTTATTGAAGATGTTTCCCAATAAGTCCTTAAAGGGTAAGGGTGATACTATGCTTGTTTTGGAAGTGGAAGGGACGTCCATTCTAACGGTCAATGAGAATTCAGCAAGCAGTGGTTGCATTCTTGCTGGCACATGCAATGAAAGCCTCCTGTAGGGAAAGCAATCTTTGCGGTCCATTAATCCATTTACTTCCAACTAGACACCAAGGACTTCACACCAAGGAGAAGAGGCGATACAGAGAGAAATACAGGACACCCAAAAAGCAATCCTTATAGAAATTAAGGTACAAAAGCTGATGCAATTATAAGTGCATGTGTTTTAATTTGCCAAGAAATTCATGAATTATAATCATCTCTTGCTTACTGTCTATAGTCTATCTTCTTTTCAGAATAGCATCTTGGAATAATTTATACCTGACACTATGATTAATAAAAAGACTTTCCAGTTCTTAGGGGCCTAAAAATAAGTAATGTTGTATGACCTAAAGTAAGTCAAGGATGCATTTGCCACCATTTTATCTACAGAGGTATCTAACCTTAAACAGTCTCAGTAGACACATGACTGGTAGCAGACAATATGACCTTGTAGACCTTATTCCGATTCCCTAAACTTGTTACTCCTTGGTACCTTCACTTAAAAGCCTGGGAAAGATTAATATGCACAGCCTCATCTCTCTGCAGCCAGAGAGTGGTGACATATTTCTTTAATATTACGATTAACAGTATGTATTCTGAAAGCAAATTCTTGAGTTTAAGTCCTATCTCTCCCATTCATGAGCTACACAACTTTGGGCAAGGAATGACCTCAGTTCCTTTCTCTTTCTGTTGAATGGAGAACCAGAGTATCTACCTCATATAGTTATAGCAAGGTTGGTGTTTAAATGCATTATTATATAAAGCATGCTTACAATAGGTCCTAGCATATAGTAAGTACCATATGTATGTAAGCTATACTTATTACTTTCATTGTTGTTGTTAATCCTGGCAAAGGGAATAGAATTGCAAACCTGCTGTGACATTAAGAAAGCTTTTTTTTTTTTTTTTACTTTCCTAATAAAATCAAAAGTTGTAGCTGATATGATACTACCTCAAGTGAATCTAATGCCAGCAGTGAATCTATAAATGATATTTGCAGCTGGAATAGATGGGATGGACATTATGGAGATATAAGTGTTGGGGGAAAGTTCAAAAGATTTGGAAAGAAGCCAAATCTGAATCCAAACCAACAGCCACCTACCTCCCATTAGATGTTTAAACTGCTGTCATCAAGTTTTATGCTGGCTGAAATCTTAAGCATTCTTCACTGATACACTGGTGGAACTGTTCTGACAGCTAAGTTCTTATTACCGCCAGGATTATGTAAAATATTCTCTGCTTATCAAAGTGATCAAAGAAATGGACCAGATATTATGAAGTGTTTTCAAACGTAACTCCCTAGATCTTTCTGGGTCAGAAGACACTGTCCCGGAGGGAGGGGAAAGATAGCAGAAGAGTAGGGGTCCTCAACTCAACTGGCCCCACAAACTTACCTAGATAACTTTCAAAACATCCTGAACATCTACGAATTCAACCTGAGATTTAGAGAGAAAACAGCTGGAATGTACAGAGAGAAAAGTTTTCACATCTAACAAACTATCATTTTTAAGTTTTTTTTTTCTTTTTGACTTTAATATTTCTACAATTACATGTCTTAGATATACTTTTCACTTCTGGATTCCCTTCAATCTATTCAATTTAATTTTAGGAGATATACAAGATATGGGTATTTGTTTTGTATTTTTTGTTGGTTTCTTTGTTTTCTCTGCCTCATTTTGTTCTACAATGGAGGAAGTTAATACCTTCTAAATATGGCCAGCGGCACCCAGAATCAGGTGGAACACCATCCTGGTTCACTCTGTGAGATTATATTCTCTCTTCCTTCGCATTCTGCCCCCCTCTTTTATCTTGTTTATGTTTTGATGGTCAATGTTGGGGCTTCTATACGCATTGCTGGTTTATATAAATTTGGGACTGAGCATCATCTAACATACAGAACTTAATGCACTCAGAACCAAGAGGATCACCTTCTAGGACCGCTCAGGTAGACTACATTCTCCCTCCACTACAACTTCTTCACCAACAACTCCATTTTTCCCTCTATCCTTTACTTCTTTTTTTTTCTTTTTCTTTTTTCTTTTTCTTCATTTTTGGTTTTTGGCTTTTTATTTTTACTACTTTGTTTTAAAATCTGATTTTCACTTTAGTGGTCCTTTTGTTTCATTTTGTTCTGTTCTTCTTTTTCTTTTATTTTCTGGTCTCTGACCTCTTCAGAATCATCTAGGATGTATTTTACTTAGGTCCTGGTTGATATTTTTCATTCAGCCCACTCATACAGCCACTCTGCAGTGGACAGAATGACTAGAAGGAAGAATTCACCACAAAGGAAAGAACTGGGAACCATACTCTCTGCCAGAGTTACAGATTTAGCATTTCAATATGATGTCAGAAATTCAGTTTAGAAGCACAATTATAAAGCTACCGGTGGCTCTGGAAAAAAGCATAAAGACTCTAGAGACTTTTATTACTGCAGAATTGAGACCTAATCGGGCTGAGATTAAAAATAGATTAAATGCGATGCAGTCCAAACTGGATTCTCTAACTGCTAGGGTTAAGGAGGTGGAAGAGACAGTGAGCACACAGAAGACAAGTTGATGGTAAGAAAGGAAGCTAAGAAAAGAGAGAGAGAGAGAGAGAGAGAGAGAGAGAGAAACGATAAAGATCTCGCGATGAAAGGCTTAGGTAAATAAACGATAGCTTGAGAAGGACGAATATACATCTAATTGGTATTCCAGAGGAAGAGAGAGAGAGAGAGAGAGAGACACGAAGTATGCTTGAGCAAATCATAGCTGATAACTACCCAAATCTAGGAAGAAAACAGGAATTCAGGTCCAACAGATAGAGAGGACCTCGAAAAAAATCAGTGAGAACCATTCAACACCTCAACATTTAATAGTGAAACTTGCAAATTCCAAAGATAAAGAGAAAATCCTTAAAGCAGCAAGAGGTAAGAGATCCCTAACTTATATGGGGAGAAATATCAGATTAACAGCAGACTCCCCACAGAGACCTGACAGGCCAGGAAGGGCTGGCAGGATATATTCAGGGTCCTAAATGAGAACATGCAGCCAAGAATACGCGATCCAGTAAGGATCTCATTCAGAATAGAAGGAGAGATAAAGAGCTTCCAGTATAGGCAGAAACTGAAAGAATAAGTGACCACCAAACCAGCTCTGCAAGAAATATTAAAGGGCACCCTGTAAAAGAAAGAGGAAGTCCAAAGAAATAATCCACAAAAACAAGGACTGCACAGGTAATACGATAACACTGAATTCATATTTCTCAATAGTCTACTCTCACCACTGCTGTTCAACACAGTACTAGATGTCCTAGCCTCAGCAATCAGGCAACAAAAAGAAATTAAAGACTTTCAAGTTTGCAAAGAAGAAGCCAAACTCTCCCTCTTCACAGAAGGACATGAGACTGTATGTAGAAAACCCAAAAAACTCTACCCCAAGATTACTAGAACTCATACAGCAATTTGGCAGTGTGGCAGGATACAAAATCAATGTCCAGAAGTCAGTGGCATTTCTATACACTAACAATGAATCTGAAGAAGGAGAAATTAAGGAGTCAATCCCATTTACAGTTGCACCCCAAAGCATAAGATACCTAGGAATAAAACCTAACCAAGGAGGTAAAGGATCTATACCCTAAACTACAGAACACTTCTGAAAGAAATTGAGGAAGACATGAAGAGATGAAAAAGCATTCCATGCTCATGGATTGGAAGAATAAATATTGTGAAAATATCAATGTTACCCAGGGCAATTTATACATTTAATGCAATCCCTATCAAAATACCATGGACTTTTTTCAGAGAGTTGGAACAAATAATCTTAAGATTTGTGTGAAATCAGAAAAGACCCCAAATACCCAGGGGAATATTGAGAAAGAAAACCAGAGTCAGGGCATCCCAATGCCAGATTTCAGGTCATACTACAAAGCTGTGGTCATCAAGACAGTGTGGTCCTGGCACAAAAACAGACACATAGATCAATGGAACAGAATAGAGAACCCGAGAAATGGGCCCTTAACTCTATCGCCAACTAATATTCGACAAAACAGGAAAGACTATCCCCTGGAAAAAGGACAGTCTCTTCAATAAATGGTGCTGGGAAAATTGGACAGCACGTGCAGAAGAATGAAACTAGACCATTCTCTTACAACAGACACAAAGATAAACTCAAAATGGATGAAAGATCTGAATGTGAGACAAGATTCCATCCAAATCCTAGAGGAGAACACAGGCAACACTGTTTTTGAACTCGGCCACAGCAACTTCTTGCAAGATACATCTATGAAGGCAAGAGAAACAAAAGCAAAAATGAATTATTGGGACTTAATCAGGATAAAAAGCGTCTGCAGAGCAAAGGAAACAGCCAACAAAACTAAAAGACAACCTACAGATGGGAGAAGAGATTTGCAAAGTGACGTATCAGCTAAAGGGCTAGTGTCCAAGATCTATAAAGAACTTATTAAACTCAACAGCAAAGAAACAAACAATCCAATCATGAAATGGGCAGAAGACATGAACAGAAATCTCACAGAGGAAGACCTAGACATGCCCAACCCGCACATGAGAAAATGCTCCGCATCACTGGCCATCAGGGAAATACAAATCAAATCCACCATGAGATCCCACCTCACACCAGTGAGAATGGGGAAAATTAACAGGACAGGAAACAATACATGTTGGAGAGGATGTGGAGCAAGGGAGAAACCTCCTGCACTGTTGGTGGGGATGTGACCTGGTGCCTCCACTCTGGAAAACTGTGTGGAGGTTCCTCAAAGAGTTAAAAATAAAGCTGCCCTACGACCCAGCAATTGCACTGCTGGGGATTTACCCCAAAGATACAGATGCAGGGAAACGCCAGGACACCTGCACCCCAATGTTTCTAGCAGCAACGTCCACAATAGCCACACTGTGGAAGGAGCCTCGGTGTCCATCAACAAATGATGGATAAAGAAAATGTGGTCTATGTATACAGTGGAATATTCCTCAGCCATTAGAAATGACCAATACCCACCATTTGCTCCAATGTAGATGGAACTGGAGGGTATTATGCTGAGTGAAGTTAATCAGATAAGGACAATCATCATATGGTTCCACTCATACGGGGAATATAAGAATTAGTGAAAGGGGTTATAAGGGAAAGGAGGGAAACTGAGTGGGAAAAATTAGGGAGTGAGACAAACCACAGAGACTCCTAACTCTGGGAAATGAACAAGGGGTGGTAGAAAGGGAGGTGGGCGGGGGGTGGGGGTGACTGGGTGACGGGCACTGAGGGGGGCACTTGATGGGTGTTATGCTATGTGTCGGCAAATCGAGCTTCAATAAAAACAAATAAAAAAAAAAGTAGACTCTGTCCCATAGGTAACGGTATGTATTAGTGCTCAGTTTACCTATGACATTATGTTAATTTCCACATCGTGATATTGAGAGAACAACTTTATTTTGAAACCACTGAAGACCTGGCAGCTTTAGAGACAGATCTTCTTCATATGGACTATTTTTTGTGAGCTATGACATTTAAATTTCGCTGTGGCTATGTATATGTCTGGTCCTTGTGCTAGCCAGCCTTCAGGATGGCCCCACTCATGTCTGCCTCTCAGGGTTCACGTCTTCATATAGTTTCCTCCCACGTGGTACCAGAATTGGACTCTGTGACCAATATCATGTGTGCGACAAGATTTACAAATAACTGCAATTTCTGTCTTGGACTTTCTCTTGCTAGCCAGCTCTCTCAGATCCCTCAGTCTGGACGCAGCAGGTGGTCATGTCAAGAGAACACTCAGGTTCCCTAGGCAGAGGCCCACATGGCAAGGGACAGAAGTCTCTGGGCAAAAGCCAGTGAGGAAGTGAGACTTGACAGCAATCACATGAATGAGCTCAGCAGTGTAATTCTTTAGCCTCTGTTACGCCCTGAGATGACCGTGTTGCAGCCAACAGCTCACCTGAAATCCCCTGAGAGCTTCTAGACCAAACCACCCAGCTAAACCACTCCTACATTCTGACCCTCATTATGGCCTCATGAGAGGTAAGTGATTATCGGTTGTTTTAAGCTACTTCTTAGGGTTTTGTTCTGATTTTGTTTGTTTGTTTGTTTTACTACTACATGGATAGCATTTGCTAGAATAAAAAGTTTAAAGAAATCAATCTTAAATAATATGTCACAAGAATGTGTCCAAGGTCTATAATACCCCAGGTGTGTTCTGTGAAATCTAAGTAATACTTTGCTCTGGAAAAGAGGTATGGGTGTGTATATAAATACACATATACATCTTTATAAGTGTGCGTTCACTCATAAATGTGCATGTACATGCAATACAGTAGTCCATGGAACTTGAGCAACAAATACTTCAACACTTTATAGGAAGAAAGAGAGGCCATGTAACTGGAGATAGACAGGTGGCATGACCCAGTGAGTCTCCAATGATATTACAAAGAGGTATTAAGAATTTTTCTTTTCCTAACTTTAATTCCAGAAGAGATCAATCAATCTGGCCTCATCGAGATGTTAGAAAATAAAATATACAATGGATGTACACAGAACCCGTTAGTGCATTTTCAGCACCCTATAGGTGTGTGTCTCCTTCTTTAAAAAAAAAAAAAAAAAAAAAAAACAAGAAAAACAAACCAAACAAATCTGAATTAAGCTACTTTCCTTATATTTATATAAGGAATCCTTATAGTATATAAGGATTCCTTATATTTATATAAGCACATCATTGCTTAACCAATGAAAAGAATATCTACTCTATTAAAAAGATACCTTTACAATCACGCATTATATATACTCTGCAGCCATACTATCAAGGCGATTTCCTTTCATTCATCTATATTGAATGCTAGGGACCTACTCAAGTAAAACATAGTTGTAGTTTAATCTAACAGTGATGAATTACTGGAGTGAATTCATGCAAACAGGGAAATTGAAATTAAATTCATCACACCAAGGAAAACACTTCCTACCCATGTAAATTAGCAGCTTTTCCGCTAAAATCAATTTGTTTTGGTAAATTATGCAAAAATCCTCAAAGGGCTTAGGTAAGTAATTTATTATACTCCTGGCTGTTTCATAATGTTAGGAAATAAAATGTATTCACACAATATTAGATGGCATAAGCTGAGAGCTTTAGTGACAATTTTTGTTTATTACAATTAATCTAACTCGACTGCACTGTCAGAGCCCCCACGTTATATGGGATATATAATTTTTGTGCCGGTGCTTAGAAGATGCTGCATTAAAAAAAGATCTCTCTCTTTTTTTTTTTTTTTTAGAGGACTGATTATTTCCTGAAACACTTTATGGCAAAGGTCAGTAACTTCAATGAAAAGTGCCTTGAGTGCTGTACATGCGGTAGTTCTGAGATAGAAAGTCCCCTTCCTAATCCAGCGCAAGAATACAGTTTTGTATGATGCTGTTGTGGAATTTTTGGTGGAATGTAAAGAGAATATGTTTGTTTCGTAGAAGATGTTCAAGTATCACCAAATCTAACATGCGCCCGTAGTGACACGCAACATCCAAGAACTCTCTTTCCGTAGAGAGGGAGAAGTGTTTGTTATCTTTAACAATCTTTGGCCTTTTTTCCAATAGTTCAGGTCACCCAAATCATTCCAATTCACATATATTTTCTACCCTCTAACCTACTATATATGAGATCAGTTTTGGAAACATAATTTCTTATCTAAACCACTGATATAGTCCATCTAATGGTCTCCTCTCTCTCATTTTATTCCCCCAAATCCCTTTCTCACTGGATACCTAAGGGAAATAAGTCAAAGAAAGGCAGATACCATTTGATTTCACTTGTATGTGGAATCTAAAAAAACAGAAAAAAAAAAAAACAAATAAAAAACCAACAAAACTAAACAGAAACAGAGTAAATACAGAAAACAAACTGGTGGTTGCCAGAGGGGAAGGGGGTGGGAGCTTAAGCAAGATAGGTGAAGGAGATTAAGAGGTACAGACCTCCAGTTATAAAGTCAATAAGTCACGAGGATGAAAAGTATAGCATAGGGAATATAGTCAGTAATTTTGTGATGACCTGTGTGGTGATGGATGGTAGACTTATCATGGTGAGCATTTCAGAATGCATATAATTGTCGAATTGTTATGTTGTACACCTGAAACTAGTATAACGTTGTATGACAAAATTTTTTTTAAATGAGAAGAAAACTTTAAAATAATCGGAAGTGGTATAGCACTCCACTGCATGAGATCATTTAGTGGTTTATTCTGACCACAGTGTGAATACTCACCTCCCAGGCTCTCCCATCAGTCCTATTACATGGTTACATTAAGCCACTTGCCAAGTCCTAATCTTTCTTCTACATCCCTGTCACGACAAATTCCTTGCCTATTCTAAAACATATCATTATTTTTTTTTTTTCAAAATGCATCATTGGTGCAACCTCATTCACTGAAACGTGCTCTTCTGTTCACATGGTACCTCTCTTTTTAGATCAACAAAACTAAGAAAATTTACTCTGTCTTAATATTGTTAAGGCATCTAAAATTATAAACATTTGTTTGTTTTTCGGTTCTTTCTCCCTAATATGTAGCCTCCACGAAGCTCAGCCTAGACATGTCCGGCTCACCAGTAATTCTATGCGTGTGCTTATGCTTGTATGCACACACATGCATTTCAAATAATATAAACTCTTTTATACTAGCTGCTTATCTCCTCATGTGGGCTTCTGATGTGCTTTGCTTTTTCATCACAAACCTTGGAACCTCCACAAGCCTTGTGGAAACCTTTGAGGTTTCCACACTTTATCACATCTGATTATTTGCTCTCTTGCCCGCATAATTTAAGAACCGAAAATCTACTTATTATTTATCTCTCAGAGAGATTACATATCATATCATCATGAATATATAATGAAAAAGTGCTGCACATCTTGAAAGTTACCTCGGGAACCATATTAGCTTATAAACAGATGAGAATCATTTGACTAATATTATCAGCGCTTTTGATAATAAATGAAGTATAATATATTTCTGTGTACATTTGAGGAATCAAGTAGGTTTAGAAACAAATGGCTGCTTTGAATGGCCCAGTGGTTTCAAATTTCCTTGGCGTCCATCCTCTCTATGATCCTTATAAAGATACAGGGATTGAGTTAGGCCAAGAGTCCTTTACCCCTACCCTACGCAAAATCAGGGATATGAGCCTAAGTGAAAAGCTCAACCCACGGCTAAATTAAGAGGTTCTTTTATTTCAAGGAACGTGTTGCTACATTGTCATGTAACACAAATACCTATCTCCTGTTAATTGGAGTAAGTGAAACATATATCTAATTGTTTATACGGTATTGATATTATGCGTAGGATGAATAATATTATATTTATTATGTACCAGTGGGTTGTATACTTAACAAGATTGAAATGTTACTGTGACGAAGCTTCACATTCAAGGAATTTGGATTCAAAGTCCAGCACTCAATGATTTTATTGTTGATTTTGATGGGGGGTTTTGTTGTTGATTTGTTTGTATGTGTTTTATGGTTGAATTTCCGAAGTAGTTAATAATTTTCTTCTTTGCCATGTATTTGCTACTATGGTTATTTTAAGAATGTTTACAATCTAAACATTCTTTCTTTTAGAATCAGTACTTCAGAAATATTAAATATAATAACATATATTCAGCGAAGGAATTTATTTTCAAAAACGGTTTTGAAATTGATTATTCCATATAAAATTTCATTTTAAATATTTAAAGAAATATTAATTTCAATTTTGAGGTGTATTTTATTTTATTATTATTTTTTTAAGATTTTATTTATTTATTCATGACAGACACACAGAGAGAGAGAGAGAGGCAGAGACACAGGCAAAGGGAGAAGCAGGCTCCATGCAGGGAGCCCAAAGTGGGACTCGATCCCAGACCAAGGATTACACCCTGAGCCAAAGGCAGATGCTCAACCACTAAGCCACCCAGGCGTCCCATGTATTTTAAAATAATATCATTTTCAGGCTTCACACTTTGTGAAGTTCATTGAGAATAAGTAATGCGTCTGAAGTGTGTAATGAGAAAATAAAAGCCCTGGTATTACCCAAAAGACTATGATACTGAGAGTTAAGTTCTATTAAGTGGTATGGGAACTTTTCTAAAAACCAAACCTATGGTTTTATTCCACACTTCTGGCTTTCTCAGCTTCTCTCATTAATCTTGCAGTAAATGATGCTAATATAGGAGTTGCGGGGTGCATCGGAGTCTGCTTATTCTCTGTTTGTGGTCTCCAGTGGGTGTGAGGTTGTAGCAATTAAGGCAGTGTGTATGCTGTTCTGAGGCACCACAAAGATAGATTAATTAGGTTGCAAATGGTCCCAATGACATTGCCAACAGAGACTTTGATGGGCTTGGTCCAAGGTGATTGAGTCTGAGAATATTGATGGATAGAGGATCTCAAAAGAAGAGAATTGGCTGTGGGAAGTAAATGGGGAGCATGTGGTGCCTGGTACAATGAACAAGCCATGGCCATCATTGCCAGAGACTAAAAATGAATCCATCCTTTGAAAGCACTATTTACCAAAACTAATATAAGATAAAGGGGATAACATCAGCACCAAAGATTTTGAATTTCAACTTCTAATCTTCACAAAGAAAACTCCAGTCCCAAATTAAATTTATACTGCTATCAATGGAACCAATAGTACTTACTAATCTTACCCAAACATTTTCCTAATATAGAGAAAGAGGATGAAATTTATTACACATATTTTGATAACTCACTGATGAATTTTACCAAACATTTAAGGAAGAAAGAGAATGAAGGGCTTTCCAGTCAACAGGTGTAGAAAAGACATTTGAAAAATATTCAACAATCACAGCAAAGCTTTCAGTACTCAGGGAATAGAACATAATGGACTGGAATATAGAGAAACCTCATTAAATGTATAGAGGGGAACTATGAGTGTGACCAGCATCATAGTTAATGGTGATTTTTTTTTTATCACTTTGCTTTTACTAGCAGGAGAAAGTGCCATCCAACAGGGCAATCAATAGTCATATGTGGCTACTGAGTATTTAAAATGTGGCCACCTCAGGGTGCCTACGTAACTCAGTTTGGTTAAGGGTCCAACTCTTCATTTCATCTCAGGTCATGATCTCAGGGTTGTGAGATCAAGCCCTGTGTCAGGCTCCACACTGGCCATGGAGCCTGCTTAAAATTCTCTCTCTCTCCCTCTGTCCCTCACTCCCCGCCACTGGTTGTGCACACTTTCTCTCTCTAAAATCAACTAATTTTTTTTTTTTAATGTGGCTAGCTCAAACCAAGATATACTATCAGTGTAAAATACCCAGTGGATCTCAATATCGTATTTGGAAAAGGAAATGTAAAATATTTCATTAATGATTTATCTTTACTTAAAGTAGAAAAAATCATATTTTGATAGATTTTGTTCATCAAATTCGCTGTTAAATGTCATCTTTTCACTTGTTTAATGTGGCTACTATAAACAAGAAATTGAAATTACGTATATGATCCACATTATTGTCTCACATATTTCTTTTGGACAGCACTGTTCTAAGTTTCACTAGTCCATCTAATCTGATGAAGCTCTGAAATGAGATATGAACCAAAGGCATTCTCAATATTGAAACGTAAAGATGTAATCTTATGTGATTTCTCTTTTTTCTTATATTGTAACTGGCACAGGTTGGATCCTACATTTATAAACAGTCACAAAAGTCTATGGACCACTCTTTAACTAAAGTATAAAATTTCCTTCAAAATTATTTTAAGGCCAAAACTTTCTCTCTAGCACTACCTTTTATGTAATGACCTTTAGCATTTTGTGACCTCACAGAGGGGTTCTCTTTTTTCCTCACACTTCTTTTCTACCTGCCTACTTTTGTTCCAACTATTTGGTTTATCTGAAATATCTTTTCCCCTTTTATTTATTTATTTTTAGTACTTCTTCAAACACCAGCTTGACCCATCTGTCAGAACTGAACACTCACACTTCTGATCCTACCTGTCCTATTCCCAATTTTGAACCCATCTTTCTAAAACAGGCCTAATTTTCTCTTTATTTCAATATTACAGTGAGGTGTCGTATATCTGATCCTGTGCTAAGGGACTCTGTGATCACTAGGACCATGAGATTTCCTGCTTGCCTCATCCGTAGCTCCTACCCTGGTTTGCACATGGTAGCTGTTCAGGGCTTGTTTGCAAAATTCCTTTTCACTTTTATGTGCATGTGTATGTATTTATTAATTTATAAGAGCAATTTGTGAAGATGTGATATATTCTTGGGTTTATTTAGAGTGCCTCTTTGGATCTGGAGTCGCCTCATTAGCAATCCACCAGGGTACTAATTGCATGCGACACCATAGATGTATTGTGTCCTATTTTCTAAATCCCTGGATGGAAATAGAGACAAGGGTTGAATCTAAAACAAACACAGAATATATAGACCTCTCCTTCCTGCGCTACGACCACTAGTCAGAGCAGGTGGAAAATTTTCTTACCTCAAAAAAAGTATTTCTGCCATTGCCTTTGAGAATCCACCAGATGGGATCTTTTTCCTCTGCAGCTTAAAGCTTTTGTTCTTAATCTAAGAAGTACCCCCTGATTCCTACTTGAATGCTGTTAGCTAAACATACCTTTTGAAGAACAAATTCTGATAAGAAATAAAGGTTGGACAACTGAGTGGAGAGATGTGATCACAGAAGACAAGTAGCTGCTAAGTTTGCCTAGTGTCCTCTGTGGGGCTCTTAATTACCCGGTCCCCACAAGTACCACATCCTTGAGGACTCACTCCACCCACAGCCCCCTTCTCAAATATCTTCCCACAGCAGACATTGCTTATTTTAAATAGATGTCTTCTGCATGTGCAAAATATAATCAGGTGATGTTTCATAAAGACTTGAAAACCCGATTGAGATAAAGTACAGAATCATTTGGGCAAACTATACTCCCATCTCCACCCTCTCAGTGTCAACTTTATTGTCAAACAATAATTGTCAAACAGAATTAACCACAATTAAATAACAATTAATTAACAATTAATATTGTCAAACAGAATTAACCACTCCAGTCTGTTCATGCCACAGATGGTGTAGCTCTCCTATAAAAGTATTGTTTTTGTGGTATCAATCCATACTTAGCCAGGGTTTTAATTGTGAACAAGTTACCTAAACACCTATCCCAGTCTTTTTTCCACCACCCGAAGACCTGGAAGTTTCTTCTTTTTCACATTTGTGTGGACAAAGTTCTTCAATCATTTCATACCCTAGCTCTCCTCCTTCCCATTCTTTCTCTGATTTCCTAATCCTCTCTGCTTCCTGCAATCACAATTCAAAACTAGTCTTACATTGTAAGTGACCAATATCAGTGGAACTGCCTCTTTGTTCAGTGACACGTTGCTCTGTCATTCAACGTAAATGGACATGAGCCTAAATGAAGAGTTGCTGGTGATTTTTCAGAGGCAAAGAGGAGTGAGATTGAATTGAAGTGCTCTGTGGCAAGACAAAGTCCCCTAACCAATTTATTTTTCAATGGACTTATGAAATATATTTGAGGGAGAAAACACTGTGTTAAACAGTTATGTTATTTAAAAGATTTCTACAGCCTTTAGTATGTTAATGAAAACTGTGAACATCTCTGTTAAGGATATGGTTTACCACTTTTCCATCTTTGACTATAAACATTTTTATAAACACATGAGTGTAAGCATGTAACACGTACACACAACACATTTGTGACTATCCAATGACTACTGCCAGTGCTCCATGGAACACAGTTTGGGAAATGCTGTTTTAGAGAAAGGAAAGAGAAAGTCCCTTTTCAGCTCATAAGAAAGCTATTGTTTAATAAGACAGATGAAAAATACTCCAGGAATATATCATCAAAGATTGAGTGTCATCACAATAAGTATGGGCATTGGCGGGTCTTCAAGAATTTGAAGTGTTTCTACATTGAAGATGAGAGAAAAAATGGGAGCCCCAAAGGCATGGAGACGGGGGACAGATAAAGGGAGATTACAGGATATAATAAGAAAATGGCCAGAAGTTCAGTTCACAGAAGGGGTTCTCAACTGTGGACGGCTGAGCTCTCCTCTTGCCAAGGCGTACAGCAAATGCCAATGGCGCATTTGGTTGTCACGCTGGAGATGAGGATGAACATATCATTGGCATCCAGTGGGAAGCACCTTGGGAAGCTGCCAAACATCCTACAGTGCACCGGACAGCCTGCTCTTGCTGCGCTGCTACCACCACCACAAGAACTTATCTCTCCCCAAATGTCACTAATGCCACCCTTAAGACACCTTGCACTAGAGTACAACGTGCGCGAAAGCCATGTCAGCCTCAAGAATATGGCCAAGGTCCTATGAAACATTTACAAGTCCAAAATACAACATGTCTTTCAGTTCACAAAGGGAACCAGGACATTTTTTCCTGTAGGCAGAATATTGAGAGTTAAGTCTAAACTACCTAACTTATACACGAGTGGAAGCAGGGGTAGACGGAGAGAGAAAATAAAATAGTGGGGATACAATTCAGGTGAGTCGTAGTGAGTTGCAAGTATGAAAGATAGCAATCATCAACCATCTTACCACCCTCATCAAACCATAAGGAGTATCTGGGTGTAGAGCTTCCCAGAATTATAAAAGTAACATATGACACTATGTCACTTATTGTCATGTTATAGTGTTTATGATGAATTTAATTTATATAAGGCGCTGCGCTACTTGTGCTAGTTTTAAACCTTGATAAATACTTGTATGATTAATTAAAAAGTGAGATATATATATATATATACATATCTCGAAATGCTCCCTCTATGAGTATATGTCTCCTTACCCAGTTGCCTTTACTCAGTAGGTTGGCATCAGACATCAGAGGCCTCCATAGTTCAGGAGGGGCCTCCGTATTTCCTCTTGACTGTCTCTTGGCTTGCAGTTCTCTCCTTCCTGGGAAGATACTAACTTTGTGTCCTTGGTTTGGCCAGAGGAGGAACTGCATGATAGCACCCTGCCCACAAGATGGCAGTGGCCAGACGGTGTTTTGATGATAGAGGTTATTGGTGCCTGGGTTTAAAAAAAAAAAAACTTGTTTGGTAATTCAATTTGTGTCTGTCTATCAGAAGAGGATAAGGGGATTTCAGAGGCAGACGGCAAGGGGGAAAGAGCATTAGTGGTACAATTTCTTTATAAGAAAGAAAAAAAGAGCTGTTTCTCTGTGTGCCACAAACCTGCTCATCTTTTTTCTCAAAGTGAAAATATTTTCACATAATTGCAGCACGATATTTAATAGCTGCGAGTCTCTTAGCAAAGCCTTGTCCGTACAGGGCGATCCCCATCACTCTCTTCCCATGTATAAATATTTGAAAGTGGGATTTTTATTTGTGTTTTTGTTTTCCACTTTGCTGGCAAAGTGTTCCAATTTAATTTAAAATTTTATATACCATGGAGGCATTATTTTGCTGCAAAACAATAAATATTTTTATTCATCTCTAGTAGCAGGTAAGTGGTGATAACTATTTGGCCAACATTTGGATAACTATTGACCTCAAAATTCTCTTCTTTTATTGGAGTCATATGATATATCCCATTTCTTTAGATAAATACCTTGCCTCTGTGTCAGCCATCTATACCGCCAGCCTCATTTAGTCTGAAAGGAATCTAAACTGGGCTCTGTCCTTATCCCCAAATTTGCTGACAGATTGTTTTGTTATCTGGAAAAATTATCCAAAAATATAATTTTTTATATAAGAAACTATATAGTGCAGTGCCTTATACAAACGTGAGTAGCACATGATAAAGTGTGAACTATTTTTTTATAGAATAGATGAATGAAAAGAGAAAGCAATTGTTATGGTGAAGTGGTCACCGTAAATAAAGGATCAAATCAATGTATACAGAAAATCAGAACTCTTTTAAGTTCATAATGGATATAAATAAAACTCTGCATTATTGAAAGTGTGGAGATTTATACAGCTACGCTATTGCCTCCCCAAAACATGTTCTCAGGACAGATGACTTTGTTGGGAAATAAAGCACTATTTTGTTGCTTTTGTGTTTTATAAATATACTTTGGATTTCCTGTTTTGAGATAGGGTACTTTATTCCCTTAGTATGCTTGCTTTCTTTTCTATTTTTTTCTTTCTTTCTTTCTTTCTTTCTTTCTTTCTTTCTTTCTTTCTTTCTTTCTTTTCTTTTCTTTCTTTTTTTCTTTCTTCTTTGATTTCTTTCTTTCTTCTTTTCGATTCTTTCTTTCTTTCTTTCTTTCTTTCTTTCTTTTTCTTTGTTTCTTCTTTCTTTCCTCCTGTCTTTTCCTTTTTTCTCTTCTTTCTATTTCTCTCCGCCTGGTCCCTACCTTCTGTGTGTGTGTGTGTGTGTGTGTATGTGTGTTTGGAGAGGATAGGATCCCATACTGTCGCTCAAGCCTCTGGGACAGCATGAACAAAGTCTTTAAAACTATATGCAGCTTGCTTTCTTGTCCACAAGATGAAATAATAGTAAGAGTTTGGAGCTATGAAGGAATGAAGAAATAATGTAAATTGAGATTGGAAGAGCAGAAGCTAACTAACTCGCTAAATAAATGCTTAATAAATAATAGTGGAGGCACACTAATCCACAAGCACAGTAGGTATAAAGCCTGCTATGCATTTAAAGGCACAGCAAAGTGCAAGAGAGGCCAAGCATCTCCGCTCCAAAGGAAAGGCAAGTACCCCGCTAAATGTGAGATTGTCCCCTTCCTTAAGATGAGCTCAGCCTGTACGTCCTTGTGAGGAACGTTAACTTGAATAAACTCAATAATTAGAGTAACTGGCAAGGCTGCAGTTCAATTTAGTGGGAGGTTTGAAAGGAAAAGAGATATAAGGTGGGGTGAGGCCCCCATTGCCCTCGTTGACCCTGCTTCCTGCAATCTGAGACCTCAGCCCTGCACCTCCAGCCAAAGCTGCCAACTCTCTGAGCACCATTCACAGTGCAGATTGGCTCCCAGGGGAATAAAGGGGGAAAGGATTCAGGGAGTCTGATCTTTCCTTGGAGAGTGGTTGGGGGAAAGTGAGGACGTACACGTCTTTTCAAAATTAACAAGACATATTTCAATTGTTTATTTGTGTATGAGGAAGATAGCCTCGGAGTCTGGACAACCAGCAAAGGTGAAAACAGAGAAGAGAAGGGGTAAAAGGGGGAGGGAAGATAAAATTGACACAAAGAAAAGTAAAGAGAACCTGCAGATGATGTGGAAATGGTTAATATTGTAAACTGATTGGCTGCAGCCACAGGCAGCCTTGAGAAGGCCGGCTCGGGCTCTCCGAGTAAAAAACTGTCATTATTTATGCCTTCTCCAAAAAGCTTTGAGAATACAATTGTGATGTATATTTAGGTACATGACTCTGTGTCTTGTCTGACACTGCCCTTCCCTTAATACCTCCACGTTACCTAAGCCATCATTTTGTTTCAGGATATGGGGACTAATTTACTGGAGTCCGTCCTCTTATAAGGACATCTGCTGGGGACCCTCCTTCTCATGGGGGCCCATTTCATTAAATGTCTTCGGTTGAGCCTGCAGAAAATAGCCAACTTAGCTGGAGACATGACTTCTCATTCTCTGTGTTTGCATATTCCCTGGAATTTCTCGAACTCAACTATAAAGCAATTTGCATATAACTGATTCATCTACTGGGCTACTTTTGGAAACTCTGGAAGCCAAAGGGAAGTCACTGGAGGACATCATCCACACCTCATTTTGTTACAGGTTCCTCATGAGAGACACATCCACTTACCCAGGGAGTTAAATGTAAAGTAGAAGTCGCCAACCTTAAAGACTGCAGTGTGGGTCATAGCCCAGCTGAGAGCAGCAGAAAGACCAAGACAGAAGTTGAGGCTCTGGTACGCTTGCAGGTGCAAGAAATGAAGACCAGACCCTGTGCTTCTCCCTGTATGTTAATGCACAGATTCTTGAAGTGTGGGGCATTTACCACTGTATTAAGAAAGATGATTTTTATATTGTGAGAGGCTAGGCATTTTTTTAAGTGTGCCCT
Organism: Canis lupus familiaris; assembly: GCF_011100685.1. NCBI lineage: Eukaryota > Metazoa > Chordata > Mammalia > Carnivora > Canidae > Canis > Canis lupus. The sequence continues at coordinate 85,973,253 of NC_049226.1, read as the reverse complement.
TTACGCTTTTCTATCAGTCCATCCATCAGAGTAGAGGTCTTGGGGGTGTCTGGGTTGCTCAGTCGGTTAACTGCCTTCAGCTCAGGTCATGCAGGGTCCTGGGATTGAGCCCCACATTGGGCTCCCTGCTTGACAGAATCTGCTTCTCCCTCTCCCTCTGCCTGCCACTGCCCCTGCTTGTGTGCTTGCTCTCTCTCTCTCTCTGTCAAATAAAATTTAAAAAATAAATAAATAAATAAAAAACAAATAAAATCTTAAAAAAAAAAGAAAAGAGGTCTTGGTGGTCACCTGACTATCTTAAACATCTCCCATATATGCACCATCTAGAAGCCTAGTAAAGAAATAACAAGCTCTAAGCTCAAAATCTCAGACAAGCAATGGCATCTACCTGCTATTTAATAATATTGGTTATATCATATTTATTTCATTTTTATTATATTTATTTATTTTGAGAAGTGAGGGGAGGACAGAGGGAAAAAGAGTGAGAAAAATCTTAAGCAGGGTCTATGCCCCGCATGGGAGCCCCACAGGGCTTGATCTCAAAACCCTGAGATCATGACCTGAGTCAAAATAAAGAGTCAGATGCTCAACCTGAGCCACTGAGGTGCCTGATAGTTTATTTTTAAATAGGGGTTAATTGTTGATCATTTGTCACAGTAATATAAAAATGGATTTTTGAGTTGCTTAAGTTAGATATCAGCCAATATGAGGGAAACATTAAATAATTAACAGTACAGACAGCACATGAATCTGGGAGGTTTATGAACAACTGAATATTGATTCTGATGCTGGGTCAGGGAAGCTATTCTCTGTACTGACTTTGTATTAGAATCCCATAGGGAACTTTAAATATACAGTTGTTAGAATAACATCCCAGACCATTTAAATTACAATCTCCAGGGGCTGGAGCCTGGGCATTGATTTTTTTTTTTTAAGCCCTTCAAGTGTTTTTAATGTGCAGACAGTGTTGAAAGCCACTGGTGGAGGATGCAGATTCTAAGGAATGAGGATATATGCTCTGTGCTCCCTAGCCCAGCACAGATACACAGATAACCAGAAATAGATGCCATGGAATAGTCACGTAAATGTTTTCATTTAAATAAAAAGCTTTCTTTTAAAAGAAAAACAAAATGTAATTCAAAATAAACTATTCTCCCTCACACTGAAGATTCAAACGCCTGGGCTTCTTTACACATTCTACTGGGACTAAACTCAGGTTCAGCCATTAGCTCAGTCCGTCACCTTGGGCAAGCCACTTGACTTCGCTGTGCACCAATTTCCATTTTTATAAAATAAAGGGAAAAATGGTGTTTGACATGGATGATCCCTGAAGACCCTTCCAGCTTGAAATCTTTATGGTTCTTTATTTTAAATGGAAATGACCAGACAATTAGTATTTCCTCCTTGCATCTGCATTAATGATGTTAACTAGAGATAGAATCATAGATGTGGTATATGAGGTTTTACTTCACTTTTTTTTATGTAGATAGATTTTGAAAACTAATTTTTTTTCCCTCTCCCTGAGCTGACAGTTCAGCCAGCAAGCAACCTTTTAAAAGCCTTACTCAGAGCAAGGAAAGCAGCCTGAGTATGCACGGAGAAGACATGTTTGACCTAGTAATGAGAACTGTGTAAAATCACATTGATTTTCTTTTTTGACCTCCCTTTCCATTTAACCATTTGTCAATACTGGGGAAAGAAAGCTGTAGCATGTAATTTTTCAGCAACGGGAGAAAAGACAACTTTTCTAGGAAAAGGAAGTTGGAATACGATTTTGACATGGCCTCAGAGCTTTAAGTGGAGTGACTTTTTCTAAGGTTTACGCTGAATCTAAATTTGTGGCATCAGACAATTATTTCGCATTCAGGTCTTCCTGAATAAATGTTTGACTGGTCCTACTCCTCTTCTGCCTCCAGGTCCAGCCTAAACTCTATTCTCTTTTTTTCTTTTACCTAATCCCAAAATGTCTTTCAAAACAGTTTAGGATTTACTTCTGTAAAGTCTGCTATAATATTTCCAAAAACATCTTCACCCCCTTGACAGGATTCAGTGCCTTATCATCAATGTTTAGCACATGTATCTACCAAAACCCTAGTACCTACATCAATGTCTCATGATTATTCGGTTTATTTGCCCCACTTCTGAGATTGCAAGGTCTTCAAGGTCATGGGCATGTTGGATTCACTTCCTCCTGCAGGGGCTGACACAGGTTTGGGAAATGGCAAAGAACATTTAGTGCTTACAAAGTATATTACTCCAAGATGAAAACATCCTTAAACAATCTGAGCTCAAAAGAGATTTTATTTATAGAATTAAAAGAATATGACTACATGATCATTCAATGATAATTTCTTCTCAATTCCATATTCAATTCCTAAAGGTGAGATTTGCATTCTCTAAACCCAGAATTGGAAGCAATGGCTAAAAGGTGACATATTATGGGCCAACAAGATCAACTGGGTGTGCCTAGCTACAGTATTGAATTAAAGGGGATTTTGAAAGTATATTAATGCTAACCAAGAGTTTCTGGATCATTAGCAATATGCACCAGGGCATTGTTAAGAAGATCACCAATAAACAGGCTTTGTGTTTGCAAGAGTTCACTGAATTAATGAAATATAAACTTCATTAATTTATATTTAGATAAATATAGGATTTAGATAGCTGAGACGTATGAATACTAGGTTGGGCAAGCATTTTAGAAGTAGTCCAATAGGTTGTCTTTTAGTTTTGTTGACTGTATTCTTTGCTGTGCAAAAGCTTCTTGTCTTGATGAAGTCCCAATAGTTCATTTTTGCTTTTGTTTCTTTTGCCTTCGTGGATGTATCTTGCAAGAAGTTACTGTGGCCGGTTTCCAAAAAGGCGTTTGTTGCCTGTGTTCTCCTCTGGGATTTTGATGGACTCTTGTCTCCCATTTAGATCTTTCATCCATTTTGAGTTATCTCGAAATGTGTATGGTACAAGAGAGTGGACTAGTTTCATTCTTCTGCCTGTGGATGTGCAATTTTCCAGGCCACCATTTATTGAAGAGACTGTCTTTCTTCCAGTGGATAGTCTTTCCTTCTTTATCGAATATTAGTTGACCATAAAGTTCAGGGTCCACTTCTGGGTTCTCTATTCTGTTCCATTGATCTATGTGTCTGTTTTTGTGCCAGTACCACACTGTCTTGATGACCACAGCTTTGTAGTACAACCTGAAATCTGGCATTGGGATGCCCCCAGATATGGTTTTCTTTTTTAAAATTCCCCTGGCTATTCGGGGTCTTTTCTGATTCCACACAAATCTTAAAATAATTTGTTCTAACTCTCTGAAGAAAGTCCACGGTATTTTGATAGGGATTGCATTAAACGTGTACATTGCCCTGGGTAACATTGACATTTTCACAATCTTAATTCTGCCAATCCATGAGCATGGAATATTTTTCCATCTCTTTGTGTCTTCCTCAATTTCTTTCAGAAGTGTTCTATAGTTTTTAGGGTATAGATCCTTTACCTCTTTGGTTAGGCAACCTCCAGAATGGGAGAAGATATTTGCAAATGACGTATCAGATAAAGGGCTAGTTTCCAAGATCTATAAAGAACTTATTAAACTCAACACCAAAGAAACAAACAATCCAATCATGAAATGGGCAAAAGACATGAACAGAAATCTCACAGACGAAGACATAGACATGGCCAACATGCACATGAGAAAATGCTCTGCATCACTTGCCATCAGGGAAATACAGATCAAAACCACAATGAGATCCCACCTCACACATGTGAGAATGGGGAAAATTAACAAGGGAGGAAACCACAAATGTTGGAGAGGATGCGGAGAAAAGGGAACCCTCTTACACTGTTGGTGGGAATGTGAACTGGTGCAGCCACTCTGGAAAACTGTGTGGAGGTTCCTCAAAGAGTTAAAAATAGACCTGCCCTACGACCCAGCAATTGCACTGCTGGGGATTTACCCCAAAGATACAGATGCAATGAAACGCCGGGGCACCTGCACCCCGATGTTTCTAGCAGCAATGGCCACAATAGCCAAACTGTGGAAGGAGCATCGGTGTCCATCGACAGATGATGGGTAAAGAAGATGTGGTCTATGTATACAATGGAATATTCCTCAGCCATTAGAAACGACAAATACCCACCATTTGCTTCAACGTGGATGGAACTGGAGGGTATTATGCTGAGTGAAGTAAGTCAATCAGAGAAGGACAAATAGTGTATGTTCTCATTCATTTGGGGAATGTAAATAATAGTGAAAGGGAATATAAGGGAAGGGAGAAGAAATGTGTGGGAAATATCAGAAAGGGAGACAGAACATAAAGACTCCTAACCCTGGGAAACGAACTAGGGGTGGTAGAAGGGGAGGAGGGCGGGGGGTGGGAGTCAATGGGTGACGGGCACTGGGGGTTATTCTGTATGTTGGTAAATTGAACACCAATAAAAATAAATTCAAAAAAAATTAAAATAAGAAGTAGTCCAATAACGTAAAAAACATTCCAATAGTCTGAGTTACTGTTTGGGCCAAGTGCAATTTATGTACAGCAACGTTCTGCTATTTGAACCAATTTTTCCCAAATCTACTTTGCCATTATGTGATGTGTGTGTGCGTGTGTGTGTGTCTTTGTGCATGCACGCATGTGTGTTCGTTCCAGCTAACAGGGTTAGAAGGCAAGGTGAAGTACGCCCTAGAGAGATTCCGCAGTACGGCATGACCTCTTAGAAAGCTAGCATAATATTTTGATATAAACAGAGATATCAGCTACAGCCTCCCTTTCGATTTAAGGGGTCAGTCAACTTGAGATTAAGATTCTCAGTGATATGATAATCATCTCTTTACCTGTCTCTTCTTTGGGGTAAGAGCTGTTCAAGAGCAGAAACTGTAAACCAAATTCATCTTTGTCTATTGTATATACAGACCATAAAATAAATGTATGCTTGTGAGTGTGTGTGTGTAAAGTGAGGCATGTATATTATGATTTCCTAAATCCATGTAAGTGAATATGGAATATTATTTGTATTCCACTAACATAAAAAGTCTCTCTTTTACATATTTACTTCTAGATGGAGTTGAGTGTACTTCAGAGTTTTGGAGACAATCTTTTCAATTTGAACCGGAACTTAATCTAATCGTCCATAATTTTTCTCAGCTGGGGATTGCTTTACTTAAAGCTAAAACACTGTGCAGGGCAGAAAAGCCTGGTTTGGATGCATCTAGGAATGGAAAATGCAGAAAGTGCAGGATGCATTACAAATGGTGGTTTCTAAAAATATATCAATAAAGAGTAGAAATTAAAGAAATATTACACTCCCCTAATATATGTGTGTACACGTTACAGATATATGACAGATCAATGAATAGATTTTTTTAAAGATTTTATTTATTCATTCACCAGAGACACACAGAGAGAGTCAGAGACGGAGAGGGAGAACCAGGCTCCCCACGGGGAGCCTGATGCAGGACTCAATCCTGGAGCCCAGGGGTCACGCCCTGAGCCAAAGGCAGACGCTCAACCACTGGGCTGCCCAAGTGTCCCAGTCAATAGGTTTTTTTTTTTTTTTTTTTTTGTAAAGCAGACTCTCCTCCTCACCTGCCTCCCTTTAGAAAGTACCCACAACCTCATCTTGTTAGATATATACAGAGTCACTAATCCTAAGTCTACAGCTCCAATGATGCTTAGTTACTGGCTGAATACACCCATCTACCTAGCACCAGACCAAGAAAGGTGACATTAGAAATAATCCTGTTTGTTAAACTTCAGCATGAACCACTCACTATCCTCAGTCCTAACAGTACACAGTTTACCTACTTATGTATTTCACATAAATGGAATAATACAATATTACTCATCTGCACCCAACATTTTTCGTTTAGAATTCTGTTTCTGAGATTCCTTCATGTTGTTGCATGTTGCAGTGGGCACTGTGACACCACCCACATCCAGAAACCCCTCTACGAGTAGAGGACTTACCACCCCAGCAGCTGGAAATTATGCCAGCAGACAGCCCTTAGCGGTCGGCAGTCTTTTAAAATTGATTTAACTGGTGCTGGATGGTTCAGTAGGCGTCTGACTCTGGATTCTGGCTCAGGTCCTGGTCTCAGGGTGGTGAGATCACCCCTGTCGGGCTTCCCGCTTGGAGAGTCTGCTTCTCCTCCTCTCCCCCTCCCCCTGTTCATGTTCTCTCTCTCTAGAATACATAAATAAGTCTTTAAAAAATAAAATAAAATTCATTTAACTGAAGAAAGGAATCTCACCTAAGGACTTGGCCACTCTCCACGGTAACCAATATCCAAAGACTGATCCCTATAGGGGTACGTAAGGTCAGCCCTCTTGTCCTAATTCCCGAGGTCTCTGATGGACCATTATTTCTTTACAACTCTTTGCAGTGTTGGTCTAATAACTTTTGGGGGATTGGCTCAATCCTGCTTCCTCCTTTTACTTTGCCCTAGGGCTGATCTAAGCAGAACCTCTAATACCAATCTGTAAATATGGAATTGTCTTTTATTCATCTTCATTGCTCTAGAGTATTCACTGTGTGCATAAAACATGATTCATGTGTTTATTCTACTGTGGATGGGTATATGAATAGTTTCCAATTCTGGTAACTATAAATAGTGCTACTGTGAACATTCTAGTATATATGTTTAGGTAAACATATTCATGAATTTTTTAGAAGTGGGATCGCTGGGCTTTTGACTCTGCATTTTTTCAGTTCTTTAATATATCTGTATTAAGTAAATACTAGTATTAAACTTTTAAATGACAGGCTTTTCTCCACTCAAAGGAATAAGGAAGACAACTTTTAAATTGGATATGAGTTATATCGGGTTGAAATATATATCTGTGTATATATACACATATACTTTAGGTATATTTTTATACTTTATATTTATATGTAATATATAAATATGTATTATATTATAGATATATAAATTGTATACTTTTATATACTATTATATACCTATTATATATTTTTTCCTTTTTTTTTTGAATAAAGGCTTTCCATATGTAGCTCAGAGAATATTTATCCAGAATATAGGGTGGGAGGGACGCCAGGGTGGCTCAACAGTTGAGTGTATGCCTTCAGCTCAGGGTGTGATCCTGGGGTCCGGGATCAAGTCCCACATGGGACTCCCTGCATGGAGCCTGCTTCTCCCTCTGCCTCTCTCTTTCTCTGTGTGTCTCTCATGAATAAATAAATAAATAAAATCTTAAAAAAAAAACAATATAGGATGGGAAAGAATGAATGTCTTTTAATTTGGAGATAAAAGCAATACCAGTCAGGGAAGAATGGGATTAAAAAGACACACAGGTTTGTAGAGCTAAATTTTAGAGTATATCTAAAACATGACCTATCTCTTGAAAACTATGAGGAAAATGAATTAAAAGAAGAAGTATATAAAAGAAGATGTTGAGTACATAGGAAGTTCTGTGATTTCAGGATATCTCAAGCCATGGTGACATACACAACACTTGGCAAGGTGATATGAAGAACATCTTTGCATTGAATTCATAATGAGTATCTTGAGTTAGGAGAGTGGTGAAAACACATCCTTGTTATATACTCCATGAAAAGAGTACAACATATTTACTAGTGTGATTAAACAAACAAGCAAAGAAACAAAAGGAGAAAACTAAACCCTACAAAAATTCTACTGGGTCGTATTCTATGCTATGTTGCTGATTTAAAAAAAAAAAAAAGATATTTATTTATTTATTTATTTATTTATTTATTTATTTATTTATTTAAGTGGGGTGCAGAGGGAGAGGGGGAGAGATAATCTCAAGCAGATTCCCTGCTGAGTGCAGAGATGCACAGACATCGGGCTCATCTCCTGGACCCTAAGATCACTACCTGAGCCCAAATCAAGAGTTGGACACTTAAGCGACTGAGCCACACAGGGTCATCACGTTGCTGATTTTTAAATAATATGTTTCTAGAGTTGAATTATCAATTTTGTATTACGGATAATATTGCGTTATACTTGTTTTCCTGTAGATGTCCTTCGGAATAGCAGAAAAGAATTAGCATTGTTCCTGTCATTAAAATACCAGGTATCTGGTGCATTTTTCTAAGAATTAATTAATAAAGATTAGCCTCTACAATTGTTTTTTAAAAAGCTCCCACCTACATTAACTTGTTTTACCGAAGATATGACTTGCATCTTCTATAGAGAGTTTAAGTTATTATTAAGTTAGTTGTCAGAGTCCACTTGGTTACATTCTTCTGTAATTCTCTCTGCGCACTCCTGGAAATCCTTGCTTTTTTTTGTTTGATTTTAATGCTTAAAGAAAAGAGAATAGGCATTTTATTCTTTTAAAATAAGAATAGAGGTCTACAAGAAAAATAACCATTAAAAAACACTGACAATTCTAGTGTTTCAAGTAAAATGGTGTACGTATTTTGAGGGTTCTAGATTCTTTCTATTTGATTTTTCATTGCAAATGTTTTAGGCATCAGCCAGGACCCATAAGTCTGAACTAGACAACCAGTGCCTGGATGATTTGAGTAGGCATGCTAGAAGACAGAACCGATTTCCCTTACCTGTCCTTTCAAAAGAACCTCTGGATTTATTTTAATGATGGAAAAATATAGTGTTAAATAGTCAGCCTCTTCTTTCTGTCCATATAGAAGATAATCCTTTTGAACACAGTCCACGATGGAAAACATTTGAGTATTTATGAAGGTATATTTTTGGATATCTCAATAGACTGTAAATCCTTAATCCTGTCAGGGTTAAATTATGCCCTCCAAAAGGCTTTATGTTGACATCCTAACCCCCAGGGACTCATGCTGTGACCTTATATACAGATAGAGTCTTTATAGAAGTTATTAAAATAAGATCATTAGGATGGGCCCTAATTAAGTATGACTGGCTTCCTTATAAAATGGGATTAATTTGGAGACAGACATATATACAAGTAGAATGTCAGATGACCATAAAGACAAGCCAAAAAGAGAGGCCTGGAACAACATCTTTCCTAATAGGCCTCAAAAGGAATCAGCTCTGCCAACACTTTGATCTCAAACCTCTGCCTTCAAACTGTGAGACAAATTTGTGTTGTACCCAATGTGTGTGATTTGTCATGGTATCTATAGTGAACTAATACACTAATTTATTCAAAATTTTTACCTGTCAATCACAGATAGTAATAGATAGTTTATATGTGTTTATTAAGTGAATAAGTAAATATAAGTGAACACACAAATGAATGAACTAATTTTTAAAAACTTGTATCATAAAGTTGATACATAAGGGGAACTAGCAAGCTTGAAACATTAGAAATAATTTCTAAAAACATTAACATTTGGTGATTTCCTGAGATTAATTTATTTTATAAAAGAGGAGGGGAAATAACATTTGTTGAATTTAGAATACGTTCCATGTAATATTCTGAGCTCTACAGATACGTTTTTCAATTAATTTGAATGTCGACCATTCAAAGAAGGTATTATCTTTCCCCTTTTACAGAAGATATAACAAAAGTTATAGGTAATTTAAAATGTCACCAAGATCAAGTAAATGAAAGAGTCTGCATTTAATGAATTAAATAAATAAATAAATAAATAAATAAATAAATAAATAATAAATCTGGTCCAGCACCAACTCTATTTTTTTTTTCAATCTTTCCAACTTTCTTGGAATATAGAAGAAAGTTAACTATAAGGACAATTAAAGAGATAGCTGAAACTTTAAAATAACTACAGTAGAAATCTCATAGAAAGCCTCCAACACAAAGTGGACAATTCCTTTTCAACCATTTAAAATGTAAATAAAAGTAGAAAGAAGACAGGGTTTATGATGTACATGCCATATTCTAATGACCACTTTTGGTCATTTTATTAAGAAGAATTAGTTCTAGCTATTCCTGAATGTTCAACAGAATACAAAAATATCCTCCTTATTTCTTCATGATGCCTACAATAAGGTATTCATTTTTTTTAAAAGTATTTTTAAGGAAAAGCTTAGATCTTAAACAAAAGAGCATCATGCTTTGCTTTAAAGGACAGATTTCATATTCTGGTTTTAACATTAATACCATTATGACTTTGAAAATTTACTTGACCATTCCTTCATTTAATAAAATATAAGTGGAAGAGACTTACTTGCCTAAAAATATCCATGATTCCATTTAAAAACATTGGAAAGCACAATTGACTTTTAAAACACCTATGCAGGGATCCCTGGGTGGCGCAGCGGTTTGGCGCCTGCCTTTGGCCCAGGGCACGATCCTGGAGACCCGGGATCGAATCCCACATCGGGCTCCCGGTGCATGGAGCCTGCTTCTCCTTCTGCCTGTGTCTCTGCCTCTCTCTCTCTGTGTGTGTGTGACTATCATAAATAAATAAAAAAAAAATTAAAAAAAAATAAAAAAATAAAACACCTATGCAAAGGGGGAATTATGCTATTTGGAAGACGGTGGATACCAAGATATTCCAGATGTATAACATGTAAAGGAAACATTGTTTGGTAGTTTGCCAAAGATCCTTTGAAAAGTTTTGGCTATTCAGCTCTGTAATCGGAAAAATAGATAAGAGATAGATACATTTTTTGGAGCTTGAAAAACTAATTTAGACCTTGGATATAATGGAGGTAGGATGAAGATCCCAGATATTGAGGCAAATTGGAAAGAAAAGAATGTTCAGATAATAATATTATCCACTCTTAAAAACATCAAAGGCAAAGGCATCCTTGCATCTAGGAAGGGAAGACGTGGGGATCATAAATCTTCATGCACTAGGGGAAGAATAAGTGGAAAAAATGATGTTGTGTACATAAACTCATTTTTCTGTAATAAACTAGTTTGATAATACTGATAAAAATTGGAATGCTAATTAACTGAGTTCTGAAATTTTTGATATGTTGGAACAACCACATTCTAAAGGGTTCAAAATGAACACACTATTCCACTTATGTGAGGTTCTAGAGACACTTCAAAGCAATCAAATAAAATTTGGGAATTATCATCTGTCATATTTGAAAAAAAATGTGAACGTTAATTTGTCCTTTTTTGTTCTAATCTCATTTAACTTACTTAGCAATTTAGAATTACCAGAAAGAAAATGAACCATTATTAACTCAATAAACTATTATTAAATTAAACTCCTTATTAACTTTATTCTCAATAAAACAGGTAGCCCCAAGTAGCCAATTATTGTATTTGTCCTTTGTGTGCCTGTTTACTCCCAGACTACTTATTTTGCCTGAGCATCACTTCACTATGTGATTTACAGGTAAGCATACATTCAATGATTTGAAAATCAAAATGCAGAGAGTTCATTGAGTGAAAAACCACATTAGAGCAGACATTTTAATGGAAATAAATAAATGAGCCTGCACAGACCAAGGGAGCAAGGTACGTGTGACCCTTTACTGAATTGCTTGATAAAATGAGTAGAATGTGAACTTTGGAGCTTTCAGTTTTATTTCTTTGTTTTAAGATTCTATTCATTATAATTATTTTATTATTAATTTGGTGGCGGTGGTGGTGGTAGTGGTGGTGGTAGTGGTAGCGGTGTTGATGCTTTCTTGGGCTCTTATAAAAGATGTTGGAAAGAACATCCCAACTAATTATACCATTTGGTATTTGAAGAACCTGCAGCCCAAGAAGGAAGAGACTATAAACAGTCCTCTTAGGTAACAATCGGGCTATGTAGAATTCTGGGCTCTTCCCCTTCAGCAGAGACAGCCTATGGGTCCATCACAATTGCCAGTGGTGATTGATTGGTAGTGGCTGAATGGCATGCTATTCCAGGGAAGATTGTTATTATCTAGGCAAAGCAGGGAAATGCCATGACATATTAGTAATGTCTCCCATTTGTGCAGGAGAGGAGTCAGAGACATATGTAGTATATTTTCATTCCAAATGCCATGATTTTGCATTTCTTTCTAGGGAAAAATACATTTACCCAAAGATTTTTTAACTGTTTGGCTAAATTATATTAAGTTTTACATTTTCTCTTCCTGATACGTGCAGGCGGATAAAGCATTGGTTAAGTCAGCTAATTATATTAAGGTAAGATAAAATTTACAGAATTTTGCTCTAAGCTAAAACTTAATGACGAGGTTTGCTATTTACTGTCTGGATTACAAATGCAGTAAAATAAAGAACTTCCAAACTTTGAGAGTTTAAATTTCAGTTACTTGGACTTAGAATTAAATGTTATATCTCTCCAACAACAGATCTTAGTAAAGTAATGAGTATCCCATCACTTCTAATGAGTTGTTCCATTCAGAAGGGTTAAGGCAGGTACATTTTTGTTTATGAGGGACATAGTAGAGAAATATCAAACTTCTGCTGGGGAACTAGACCCAATGTCTCTAATGTCCTTTTCAGCTGTGAGGTTCTGTGAGGTAAGTGTATCTATCTGGGTGAAGAGACACTATATATATTTTTTATTTATTATTATTTATCCTAAATAATTATTTCTCTTTAGATCAGTAATCTTCACATGCTAAGGATTCATAAAATTGAATACTTTGTTTTCTATCATTCCATATATGTTGTAGACTTCCCATATCAAAACAACAACTGATCTATTCCGTCTTTAAACAACTAATTATTAAGTGCCTGTGATAGTGGTATGTGCCCACTGGAATGCCATGGCAAATAAAAGCAGACATCATCTTTGCTTTCACAGAGCTTGTTGTCTGTAGGTTAAGAAAGGCATTCATGAACCACAGGAATAAAAGGAATAGGTCGATATACACGTAATGAGTGTTGTTGGTGCCCTGACTAGCTCACTTTCCAGCTGGTGTAATCAAAGACATCCCCTCCTCTGTGTTTTGACTGTTTATAACTTCCTATAGCTGACTTCATCTCAGAGCATTGCTATTAGCCATACTGGAGTCAATTACCCGTAGATTTTAGCATAATACCCCTCTGGCTTACCTTGGTTAACAACTAAGGCTGATTGAAGGGGCATTACAAAAAGGCTGCCCCTTTCTACAGGTAGGATTACCTCTGTGGTAGAATTTGTTCTCCAGACTTTAGAAGAAATTGGTGCTTGTTTGTAGCTGGGTCTACATTTTGTGCTTGCTTGTTTTTCTCCTCCCCCTCCTCCTTCTTCTTCTTATATCCTGCCTCCCTCACTCCCATTGTCCCCCCAAAAAAACTATTTAAGAAAAAGTCCATACTGACTTCAGACTTCACTTCTAGGGAATGAAAGCTATGATAATACCTAATTGCAATTTTGATACCTTATGAAGGATGTGTAAGTGTTCCTTTCAGAACACATCAGAGATGAAGTCTGACTTGTAAAGTGCAAGGATGGCTCTCCTTGGGAGTTGAACATGTATCTGAAATGTAAATGATGCTTAAGAACAATGCAGATAATGGGATGGGAAGAGTTCCCCAGAGAGAAATATGTGTCATAGAACACAGGAAAGAAGTATCCTGGAACATTTGAGGGAGAGATAGGGCTGGTGAGGTTGGATCACAGAGGATGATAAAAGGTGAGGTGAAAGGTAAGAGAAGATGGAAGAGTAGGTAAGAACTGGACTCCTTAGGCAACAGTAGAATGTGGCTTTTTTTTAATAATTAATTAATTAATTAATTAATTAATTTATGATAGGCACACAGTGAGAGAGAGAGGCAGAGACACAGGGAGAGGGAGAAGCAGGCTCCATGCACTGGGATCCCGACTTGGGATTCGATCCTGGGTCTCCAGGATCGCGCCCTGGGCCAACGGCAGGCACTAAACCGCTGTGCCACCCAGGGATCCTCTAGAATGTGGATTTTAATTTAAGTCTAATGAGAAGGCATTGAAATTTTAAAGTAGAATAATGGGATCAGATGGAATTACAAGTACATTTAACACCCTTAGCAACATTTTTCTAGATATGTTTCCTCAAGACCAAAAAAAAAAAAAAAAAAACAAAAAAACAAAAAAAACACATATTTAATTAAAATCAAATTAAAAAAAAAAAAAAAGAGCAGAGGACCTAAACAGATATTTCTCCAAAGAAGACATACCAAAAAAGATGACCAACAGACACATGGAAAAATACTCAACATCACTCATCATCAGGAAAATGCAAATAAAAACCACATGAGATATCACCTTATACCTGTGAGAATGGTTAGAATAAAAAAAGACAAAAATAACAAATGTTGGAGAGGATGTGGAAAAAGGAGAAGTGTCATGTACTGTTGGAACATAAAGTGGCAGAGTGGAAAACAGTATCGAGGTTCCCCAAAAAAATCAAAAATAGAATGACCATATGATCCTGTAATTCCAATACTGGGTATTAACCCAAAGAAAATGGAAATACTAATTTGAAAATAGATATGCACCCCTATGTTTGTATTGCAGCATAATTTACAATAGCCAAGGTGTGGAAGCAACTTAAGTGACCATCAGTAGGAGTGGATAATGAAGATGTGGGATATACATCTCTATATATAATTGAATATTATCAGGTATAAACAAGAATGAGATCTTGCTATTTGTGAAACATGGATGGACCTAGAGGGTATCATGCTAAGTGAAATAAGTCAGACAGAGAAAGACAAGTATCATATGATTTTATTTATATGTAAAATGTAAACCAAATACACACACACACACACACACACACACACACACAAATGAACAAACAAGGCAGAAACAGACCTATAAATAAAGAGAACAAACTGGTAGGTACCAGAGGGGAGTAAGATGGGGAGATGGGCAAAAAGGGTCAAAGGAAATATGAGGTATAGGCTTCTAATTGAGGAATTAGTAAGTCACGGAATGAAAGGTACAGCATAGAGAATATAGTCAGTGATATTTGTAGGAGCATTCATTGTTCGGCGATGGAGGGTAACTACGCTTGTGGTGAACAGAACAGAACACGTAGTCTCATCACTATGCTGCGCACCTGAAACTATAACATTGTGTGTCAACTACAATTCATTTTTTTTAAAGGTATATTTATCAAGGCGGGGAGAAGCATACAACACATACGTATCTCTCCTTGGTTACTCCTTGATATACCTTAGTCTATCACACATTCAGTAGACCTAAATCTAATATAACCATCTGTTCTTTAGGCCTACTTATGCACAAAACTGAGATTTCTTTCTATGTTTATTCTATCTTAGAGCTGTGCTATGCTTTCTTTCTCCCAGCAAACCCACACATATTGCCTAATATCTCCATTCCCTATTTATTCTTCAGAATAAAAAACATTCTCCAAAACACTTGTTTTGGATATCCTTAGTTCCAGGATATTCAAAGAAGTGAAACTTGCTCATGAATTCTTGAGCAAAGTACTGGTGAAACCAATGGGAGGATAAAAGTTTTATCCAGATATAGGTAATTTCACCTATTTTAAGACACAAATAGAATCTAGAAATTATCATAGGTTATTTTAGTCATCATTAGATAAGTTGAAGACTTATGCAGAGGACACTTATTTTTTTTTCCAATCATTTTCTTCTTGATGACACATCTGTAGATGTACATCTATAAAAAAAGAATAGTCAAGAGACACCTAGGTGGTCAGTCGGTTAAACATCTAACTCTTGATTTTGGCTCAGGTCATGATCTCAGGGTTGTGGGATCAAGACCTGAATCAAGCTTCATGCTCAGTAAGGAGTTTTCTTGAGATTTTTTCCTTTGCCCTACCACCTCCTTGCCTCTAAAATAAATAAATAAATAAATAAATAAATAAATAAATAAATAAATAAATAAATAAATAAATAAAATTTTTTTTTAAAGAATAAGTCAATCATTGAGTGATACTTAAAATAATTAATGTGGTTAGTGAAACTAATATTCTACGGTTAAATAGAAGCTCAAAGCATGGTCATGTTTTAAAGGCAGTTTTAAAATATAGTTGTCTTCAAAATTAAATGGTCTACCAGACTAGTTTGTGTGGTGTGCACCCCAAGAGCAGATCCAAAGTGACCTATAGAATGTCCGTTGGCCAAACAACTGTACAATTGATGACAACATTGATTATTATTGAACTTTTATGATGGCCTATTCTTTTAATGAGGGCACTTATTGTTATGAGCACCGGGTGTTGTATGTAGGTGATGAATCACTAAATTCTACACTTGAAACTAACATTAACTCTATGTTACCTAACTGAAATTTAAATAAAAATTTGAATTTGAAAAAAAGGCCTATTTTAGGGATTTTTTTTGCTGGATACTGAGAATATAAATATGAATTACTTGCTCCAGTAACTCAGTCTAATGTATAATACGTTGACTATATCAGAGGATACTTATTGTGAAAAGAGAGATGGTCTCCACATCCTCTCCAACATTTGTGATTTCCTGCCTTGTTAATTTTCCCCAGTGTCACTGGTATGAGGTGGGATCTCATGGTGGTTTTGATTTGTATTTCCCTGATGGCCAGTGATGCGGAGCATTTCCTCATGTGTTTGTTGGCCATGTCTATGTCTTCCTCTGTGAGATTTCTGTTCATGTCTTCTGCCCATTTCATGATTGGATTTTTTGTTTCTTTGCTGTTGAATTTAATACGTTCTTTATAGATCTCGGACACTAGCCCTCTATCTGATATGTCATTTGCAAATATCTTCTCCCATTCTGTAGGCTGTCTTTTAGTTTTGTTGACTGTTTCTTTTGCTGTGCAGACACTTTTATCCTGATTAAGTCCCCATAGTTCATTTTTGCTTTTGTTTCTCTTGCCTTCATAGATGTATCTTGCAAGAAGTTGCTGTGGCCGAGTTCAAAAACAGTGTTGCCTGTGTTCTCCTCTAGGATTTGGATGGATTCTTGTCTCACATTTAGATCTTTCATCCATTTTAAGTTTATCATTGTGTCTGGTGTAAGAGAATGGTCTAGTTTCATTCTTCTGCACGTGCTGTCCAATTTTCCCAGCACCATTTATTGAAGAGACTGTCCTTTTTCCAGTGGATAGTCTTTCCTGTTTTGTCTAATATTAGTTGACCGTAGAGTTGAGAGCCCATGTCTGGGTTCTCTATTCTGTTCCATTGATCTATGTGTCTGTTTTTGCACCAGGACCACACTGTCTTGATGATCAGAACTTTGTAATACAGCTTGAAATGGGGCATTGTGATGCCCCTGGCTTTGGTTTTATTTTTCAGTATTACTCTGGCTATTCTGGATCTTTCTGATTCCCTATAAATCTTAAGATTATTTGTTCCAACTCTGTAAGAAAGTAAGAATACCATGGTATTTTGATAGGGATTGCATTGAACGTGTAAATTGCCCTGGGTAGCATAGACATTTTCATAATATGAATTCTTCCAATCCATGAGCATGGAATATTTTTCCATCTCTCTGTGTCTTCCTCAATTTCTTTCAGAAGTGTTCAGTAGTTTTTAGGGTATAGATCCTTTACCTCCTTGGTTAGGTTTATTCCTAGGTGTCTTATGCTTTTGGGTGCAACTGTAAATGAGATTGACTCCTTAATTTCTCTATCTTCAGTTTCATTGTTAACGTACAGAAATGCCACTGATTTCTGGGCATTGATTTTGTATCCTGCCACACTGCCAAATTGCTGTATGAGTTCTAGCAATCTTAGGGTGGAGTCTTTTGGGTTTTCTATGTACATTATCATGTCATCGGCGAAGATGGAGAGTTAGACTTCTTTTTTGCCAATTTGAAAGTCTTTTATTTCTTTTTGTTGTCTGATTGCTGAGGCTAGGACTTCCAATACTATGTTGAATAACAGTGGTGAGAGTGGACATCCCTGTCTTGTTCCTGATCTTAGGGGAAAGGCTCCCAGTGCCTCCCCATCGAGAATGATATTTGCTGTGGGCTTTTCGTAGATGGCTTTTAAGATGTTGAGGAAAGTTCCCTCTATCCCTACACTCTGAAGAGTTTTGATCAGGAATGGATGCTGTGTTTTGTCAAATGCTTTCTCTGCATCTAATGAGAGGATCATATGATTCTTGGTTTTTCTCTTGCTGATATGATGAATCACATTGATTGTTTTACGAGTGTTGAACCAGCCTTGTGTCCCGGGGATAAATCCTACTTGGTCATGGTGAATAATTTTCTTAATGTACTGTTGGATCCTATTGGCTAGTATCTTGTTGAGAATTTTTGCATTCATGTTCATCAGGGATATTGGTCTGTAATTCTCCTTTTTGGAGGGGTCTTTGTCTGGTTTTGGAATTAAGGTGATGCCAGCCTCATAGAACAAGTTTGGAAGTATTCCATCCCTTTCTATCCTTCAAAGCACCTTTAGTAGAATAGATATTGTTTTTTCTTTAAACGTTTGATAGAATTCCCCTGGAAAGCCATCTGGCCCTAGACCTTTGTGTCTTGGCAAGTGTTTGATGGCTGCTTCAATTTCCTCCCTGGTTATTGGCCAGTTAAGGTTTTCTATTTCTTCCTGTCCAGTTTTGGTTATTTGTGGTTTTCTAGAAATGTATCCATTTCTTCTAGATTGCCTAATTTGTTGGCATATAGCTGCTCATACTACGTTTCTAAAATTGTTTGTATTTCTTCGGTATTGATGGTGATCTCTCCTCTTTCATTCATGATTTTATTAATTTGAATCTTTTCTCTTTTCTTTTTAATAAAGCTGGCTAGGGGTTTATCTATTTTATTAATTCTTTCAAAGAACCAACTCCTGGTTTTGTTGATCTGTTCCACAGTTCTCTGGTCTCTATTTAATTGAGTTCTGCTCAAATCTTTATTATTTCTCTTCTTCAGCTTGGTGTTCTTTTTCCAGTTCCTTTACGTATGAGGTTAGCTTGTGTATTTGTTTTTTCCAGTTTTTTGAGGGAGGCTTACATTGAGATGTATTTCCTTCTGGGGACTGCTTTTGCTGTATCTCAAAGATTTTGAATGGTTGTATCTTCATTTTCATTGGTTTCCATGAATCCTTTTAATTCTTCTCCAATTTCCTGGTTGACCCCTCCATCTTTTAGCAGGATGCTCTTTAACCTCCATGTATTTGAGTGTCTTCCAATTTTTTTCTTGTGATTGAATTCTAGTTTCAAAGCACTCTGGTCTCAAGATATGAGGGGACAATCCCAATCTTTTGGTATCAGTCGAGATCTGATTTGTGACCCCGTATGTGGTCTATTCTGGAGAAATTTTGATGCGAACTTGAGAGGAATGTGTGTTCATTTGCATTTGGATGGAAAGTTCTGTAAATATCTGTGAAATCCATCTAGTCCAGTGTATCATTTAAGGCCCTTGTTTCTTTGATGATGTTGTGCTGAGAAGTTCTGTCATTTGCTGAAAGTGCCGTGTTGAACTCTCCTACTATTAGTGTATTATTATCTAAGTATGTCTTTACTTTGATTATTAATTGATTGATATACTTGGCAGCTCCCACATTAGGGGCATAAATATTCATGATTGTTAGGTCCTCTTGTTGGATAGATACTTTAAGTATGATATAGTGTCCCTCTTCATCTCTTACTACAGTCTTTGGGATAAACTTTAATTTATCTGGTATGAGGATTGCTACCCCAGCTTTCTTTTGAAGACCATTTGAATGGTAAATGGTTCTCTAACCTTTCATTTTCAGGCTGGAGGTGTCCTTAGGTACACCTAAGGAGGTGTATGTGAATCTCTTGTAGACAGCAAATAGATGGGTCTTGCTTTTTTATCCAGTCTGAAACCCTGCTTCTTTTGATGGGATCATTAAGCCCATTCACATTCAGAGTTACTATTGAAAGATATGAATTTAGTGTCATCGTATTACCTGCTCAGTCCCTGTTTTCGTGGATTATTTCTTTGAACTTCCTCTTTCTTTTACAGGTCCCCCTTAATATTTCTCGCAGAGATGGTTTGGTGGTCACTTATTCTTTCAGTTTCTGCCTATCTTGGAAGCTCTTCATCTCTCCTTCTATTCTGAATGAGAGTCTGCCTGGATAGAGTATTCTTGGATGCATGTTCTTCTCATTTAGGACCCTGAATATATCCTGCCAGCCCTTCCTGGCCTGTCAGGTCTCTGTGGGAGTCTGCTGTTAATCTGATATTTCCCCCCATATAAGTTAGGGATCTCTTATCTCTTGCTGCTTTAAGGATTTTCTCTTTATCTTTGGAATTTGCAAGTTTCACTATTAAATGTTGAGGTGTTGAATGGTTCTCGTTGATTTTTTTCGAGGTCCTCTCTATCTGTTGGACCTGAATTCCTGTTTCCTTCCTAGATTTGGGAAGTCATCAGCTATGATTTGATCAAACATACTTCGTGGTTTTCTCTCTCTCTCTCTCTCTCTCTCTTTTCTCGGCTTCCTTTCTTACCATCTTTATCAACTCATCTTCTTTGTCACTCAGTGCCTCTTCCACCTCCTTAACCCTAGCAGTTAGAGCATCCAGTTTGGACTGAATCTCATTTAATCTATTTTTAATCTCAGCCTGATTAGATCTCAATTCTGCAGTAACAAAGTCTCTAGAGTCCTTTATGCTTTTTTCCAGAACCACTGGTAGCTTTGTAATTGTGCTTCTAAACTGAATTTCTGACATCATATTGAAATGCTAAATCTGTAACTCTGGCAGAGAGTATGGTTCCTGGTTCTTTCTTTTGTGGTGAATTCGTCCTTCTAGTCATTTTTTCCAGTGCAGAGTGGTTGTATGAGTGGGCTGAATGAAAAATACCAACTGGGACCTAAGTAAAATACACCCTAGATGATTCTGAAGAGGTCGGAGACCAGAAAATAAAAGATAAAGAACAGAACAAAATGAAGCAAAAGGACCACTAAAGTGAAAATCAAATTTTAAAACAAAGTAGTAAAAATAAAAAGCCCACTTTTTATTTGAAGAGAAAAGCCCACTTTTTATTTGAAGAGAAACAAAAAAAGAAAGATAAAGAAAAGAGAGAAAGAAAAGGGGAATGGTAGCGGTGAGTAAGGTGTAATGGAGAAATAACGTAGTCTACCTGAGGAGTCCTAGAGGGTGATCCTCCTGGTTCTGAGTCTGTTTTGGTCCATATGTTAGAAGATACTCAGTCCTAAATTTATATAAAGCCCCAACATTGACCTCAAAAACATAAAGCATATAAAATAAGGTATCAGGAATGGAAAGGAATAAAGACTATACTCCCCCAGAATGAACCAACACAGTGTTCCACTTGGCTCTGGGTGCTGCTGGTCATGTTTTAGAAGGTACTAACTTCCACCATTGTAAAACAAAACGAGGCAGAAAAAACAAAAACACAAAACAAATACCCATATCTCATGTATCTATCAAAATTAAATTGAATACTTTGAAGGAAATCCAGAAGTGAAAAATATATCTAAGACATGTAATTGCAGAAATATGAAAGTCAAAAAGAAAAAACCTAAAAATGAAGAGCTGGTAAAATATTGTAGTTAAGGTGGGAAAAGAGAAAAAATATTAGACATTTTTAGTCTGATGTAAAAATGAGTTCTAATGGGGGGATAAAAGGACCGTCTAGTTCTATATGCTATTTTCCCTCAGTCCTGGAGCTTTCCAGTGCTGATTGGTCAAGAACTTGCTCTTCCCCTGTCCTTCCAGCTGGTCTCTGGGGGAGGGGCTGCTGTGTGGAGTCTCAGGTGTGTGCACCTGGGGGAGATGCCCCCCGCCCCCCCGCCAGGCTCAGTGAGAGCTGCTGACCCCATGAGGCCTGTGTTCCCTGGGGTCCCCCCTCCCAGGCGCACAGTGACACCAGGAGGAACAACACCACTGGTGGCG
Source organism: Canis lupus familiaris (assembly GCF_011100685.1). Lineage (NCBI taxonomy): Eukaryota > Metazoa > Chordata > Mammalia > Carnivora > Canidae > Canis > Canis lupus. Next base: position 85,951,660 of record NC_049226.1, on the reverse strand, counting down.
TTGCCCTGCTCTCCAGCCCTGGAGTCAGCTCCCCCAGTAACCACCGCAGCTCCCAGTCCGCACTGGCCTAGGTGCTCTGAGGGGGCGCTGACCTGCACAGCTTAGGGATGCCCCTTGGCAGGAGGGTCCCCGCTGTCCTGTGCCCTCCCCCCTCTTCCCCAGCAGGAGGGTCCCCACCGTCCTGTGCCCTCCCCGCCTCTGCCCATCCGGGGACACCGCAGGATGGAGGGCTGTGTCCCTGGCGCCCTGGGACCCGGGGCCTGTGCCGCTGGACCCCCACTCCCGGGGCTGCTCCCAAAGGGAACGGGCTCAGCCCCCGTCTGTTGCTCTAGTGTAAATCCCACTCCGGGGGACCCCCATCCACCAGCTTCTTTTTTTTTTTTTAATTTTAATTTTTTTTTAAATGCTTTAAATCGCTCCTCAAGTTTTATTTTTTTTTTAATTTTTTTAAAAATTTATTTATGATAGTCACACAGAGAGAGAGAGAGAGAGAGAGAGAGAGAGAGGCAGAGACACAGGCAGAGGGAGAAGCAGGCTCCATGCACCGGGAGCCTGATGTGGGATTCGATCCCGGGTCTCCAGGATCGCGCCCTGGGCCAAAGGCAGGCGCCAAACTGCTGCGCCACCCAGGGATCCCCACCAGCTTCTCCCAAGGCCCCCGGCAGGCACCCCAGCCTTTACCCATATCACCCGGGGTGGGTGCCCTCTCCTGGTGCCCCTACCCTTATAGTAACCCCGGGACTGGAGGCCTCCTGCCTGTCCTGGGTTGTGCCCGAGGTCCCTGTTGAGCCCCTTTCCCTCTGGGAAACCTCCAGCAGGGATTTTTTAAATTCCTACTTCTGGGGGCTGGGCTTTCCTGCCCCGGAGGTTTTTGTCCCCCCCCCACCTGCTCTAGCCTGTGGGTCCTGCCCCCCTCCCCCACTGGGTTCTGTTTTATTTTTTCCGCCTTCCTCCCTCCTTAGAAGCAACCCTTTGGGGAAAAAATAAAAATCATAAAAATTTAAAAAATAAAAAAAAGAAGCAACCCTTCTCTCTGTAGCTTTCCAGCTGTTCTCTCTTTAAATCTCAGGTGGAATTGGTAGGTATTCAGGATGGTTTGAAAGTGATCTAGGTAAGTTGGTGGGGCCGGGTCAGCTGAGGACCCCACTCCTCCGCCCTCTTGCCGCCTCTCCCTACTTAAAAGAATTTGTATATTAAAAATTATAACACTAGAAATATTTTGAGACAAAATTAAGGACCATTTTAGGATGCTTGTTATCCTGCAAACTCACTTTATAAAGGAATAGCTCTCTGAGCACTTGCACCATCAGTTAATGCGAATGGCCATACTTAAACATTCATTAAGTATTACTGTCTTGAAATAGTTTAATAAATATGATATTTCATTGTTTATTATAGGTTTTAAAATTGTTGCAACCCCTTCTACCAAGAAGTAACCATATTTCATCGGTCTGGTATTTATCCTCCTAATAGTTTTTACTATAAGTATAAATGATTTTATTTTGCATTGCTGGTATTAGAATGTCTAAAGAAGTAGGAAGTCAAATTTCTTCGTTTGCAAATAAGATCTATGTGTCTGTGACAGTTTCACAAAACCTAAACAAATCCTGTAGCATTCTTCAATTAAAAGATGGAATGTATGTCCCATTTCCTTAAATGTGGGTGGGCCTATCACTGCCTCAGCCCATAAATTCATCTAGATGAATTCCAAACCTAGCTCATAAAAAGTCATACAGATTTTTCCTTATTTTTGTAACACTTGCTCTTAGAAATTTAAGAAGCTAACAAATTGAAGTCCAACTACTCTGATGCTGCCATGCCAGAGGCAACAGACAGGTGATTTGCTTAAGAGTACCACCTGAGTCCATCCTTCAGCCATCAAAACTCAGGCATCATATATGGGAGAGAATAAGCCACCATGGGAATGGATCCACTATCCCTGCTGTTCCAACACCCTCAGGATTAAATCACCCCGAGTCATTTGTGGACACTTTGAAGTAAAGTTGAACTAGCTTTGTCTTTGCCAAATTTCTTTTTTTTTTTTTTCTTTACCAAATTTCTTACTCACAGGATCAAACTGAGTGTAATCAAATTGCTGCTGGGGTCATTTGTTCATGGAACAATGTCTTACTTCCATTTTTACACTGGGGCTTTCAAAGGATTTCCAAGTCAATGCCATTTAAGGCATCTTTCTTGGAAGAAATATTCACACTAATATACATAATTAACAAGTCTTTGACACAACCCCTAAACTCTAAAACCGAAACCAAAGCTCCTCTAATAATATCCTAATACAAAAAAAAAAAAAAAAAAAAGGATACTAGAACACCCCGTTGCCAGAAGAGGCGATTGTAAGAAGACAGTATCAATGTATTGATCCATTAGCAAATATGCCCTAATAAGTAATGTGCAATCTAATTAGATGCTGTTCCATTTGTAATCCTCTTCCTCTGGGAGGAGCTAATAGGAACTTGAGAATCTAGTCACAACAGACAGAAATGAAAAGTCAACAACAGTGCAAAATATACACAGGGGAGCTGACAAGGGAGTCCTGCCAACTACTTAAAAAAATAATGAATTTGGGATTGAACTCCTGGAACTGCTCTACACTACCATAAATTCAGGATGTTTAAAGAATGGAGCTGCAAAGAAGGGTCATTAATCAAATGACAAAATTGAAGGAGAATATCTTTAAATTTTACTCCAATTCCATATCCATGAATTCAGTTTTATGTCCTGTAGGTCATAAGGCGGGATGCGTTCAAGACATTGGTCCCAACAAGTATGTCAAGTGCCATGTTTTAGATAAAAAGGGAAACACAGGTGATAATATTTTATCGAGAGATCTTCCGGCTTGGTTCCCTCAGCACTTAGACACCACAGACATTCTGAGTATTAGTGCTATTTCTTACCTTCCTTGATGTGTGTCATTCTCCGTGTTCACACTCTAAGAACCCAGAGTGACAGTGATACATCTCATCCCTGGAGGTAATTGCATATCTCATCCCAGCCAGTCTAATATGAGACTTCTGAATCATTTTTTCCTGCTGCTCTATTATAATGATATCAGTAACTGTCGATAATCCATTAGCATATGAGCCCTTGAGTTAAAGCAATAATTACCTGTCATTCTCACACTAACATCGTATGTGGTTAGTGTCTCCATCTGGTGACATTTCCATCTGGTAAAGGTAGACAAAATATACTGGGGTTAGATAATAAACTGAAATCCATTTCTTCTTATTTGGATGCAGATACATCAAAGAGATTAAAGGTAATGGGGGCACTTTTTAAATTTAAGATTTACTTTGTTTTTTAAAAGAATGAATTTAGGGGGCACCTGGGTGGCTCAGTGGTTGAGCAGCTGCCTTCGGCTCAGGGCGTGATCCTGGGGTCCTGGATCAAGTCCCGCATCAGGCTCCCTGCGTGGAGCCTGCTTCTCCCTCTGCCTGTGTCTCTGCTTCTCTCTGTGTCTCTCATGAATAAAGAAAAAAATATAAAAGAATGAATTTAGTTTCAAAATGTATCATAAATTGAGCATGTAACACAGGAGAGTTGCAGACCTCTGCTGAATATGAAACTGACTTCCCACAAGTCATGGGATAAAGTAATTTGTTTGTTGAAGCAAAGATAAAGCTCACACCATAAAGTCTAAAATAAATGCTTCAACATATGTAATATGTATTCCAGCAGTGGCATTGTTTTATTATCAACCTTTAATCTTGAATTAGCAATAAAGTCTGATACATTCGGGGGGAAATTGAATATGCAACTAATAGAGGTGGTGCAGATATCCAGTCCCACCACCCATGTATCTCAGAAAAGTCATTTAATCCTTTGGAATTGACTCTTCCATATAATGAGGAAACTGATACATATCAACTTCACAATTATAAATTTCAAATGAAAAGAACTGTAAAATCTTCTCCTACATAATCTGCAATAAAACTGTTAAGTCTGGAAACCACAGTGAAACAGAAGGGATCAGAGCTTTATCCTCTACTCTGAGAAATGTCTGAAAATGAATGGAGCTAGAGCCGTTGTCTATTAGCAACAGGGCAGCTTTCCTAGGTAGAAGTCAATGCAGACATTTTGCAATTTTCCATCTAATATCAAGGGAATATGTTAAGCCAGTGTCTGCATTATTACAGAAAGAAGAAATTTATGTTGAAACTGCATCAGAATAAGATGACTTCAGACAATATTAAGTTTCTGAAATTACACATTTACAAGATATATTTTCAGTTTTTAAAAAAAGTGTTCAAGTAAAAGATGAACCTAAGCATAATTTTTAATGAGCTAGTAAGATCACTTATAAGTGATATCAGCTGGATAGGTGTAGACAACAGGGAACTGAGCCACTTGGGGAAGCTGCTGAAATGGAAGCAGACTTCCCCAGGTTAAAGGTTTATGGCAGGGGACAGAAGGAGGTAATAGGAACAAGCAGGAGTTTGGGAACCACTCACATCTGGCATCAATTCTAGCTCTAATGTAATACATGAGTGAAGTGGGACAATTTACTGATCACTCTGAACCTGTTTCATCAATAAATTGAGTGTCTAGCTTTCATCCAACACAACAGTTCCTATAGATCTCCTCACTACCTTCTATCCTAATAGTTATTGAAAGGTTCACCCAACAGAAACTCACATTTTATGGAAACTTATGCTAAAAAAAAAAAATTCTGATGGTAAGAAATACAATTTCTCTTTACTGCTCATTACATACGTGATGGTTTATCTTTTTATTTGTATTTTAATATGTTAAAAAGGAGTATTAATTTATGAATACAGCTTTAAAAAATCCAAAGAGCATAGAAAATAAACAATAGATAAAAAATGCTCCCTCTCACCCAAAACAAACATTAAGCAGTTTCATGGGAAATTTTTCAAGGAGAAAAAAAATGAGTCATAGTCCTGTGTGTACACATATATTTTTATTTATATTAATAATGTTATATAATATACACTATTCTGCATCTTACTTTTTGATATAAAATACCTAGAAAACAACTTTCTTCATCATGACAAACTATGTACATATATTCTCTTCATCTATCTTTGTTAAAAGGCCTTCTTCTGCAAGGCGGAAAAAAGCAATGAACTGAATTCAAACCACATCTCAGACACTTGTTTTTCACATGCATTAGAAAGACATCTTACCTCCCCAAATCTCAGTTTTCTCATAATAAAAAAAAAAAAAAAAGGTAGGCACAAATTACTTGCCTTTTCTTAAGGAAGCTGCAGAGTTGGAGAATATATTTGCAAATCACATACACAAAGGATTAATATCTAGAATATACAAGAATTGTCCAAACTGAACGGTAAACTAAAGAGTCAAATTAGAAAATGGGCAAAATATGGGGCAGCCCGGGTGGCTCAGAAGTTTAGCGCCTCCTTCAGCCCAGGGCGTGACTCTGGGGTCCCAGGATCGAGTCCCATGTCAGGCTCCCTGCATGGAGCCTGCTTCTCTCTCTCTCTCTCTCTCTCTCTCTCTGGGTCTCTCATGAATAAATAAATTAAATCTTAAAAACAATAAAATGGGCAAAATATATAAAAAATATTGTAAATAATAATAAAATGAAATGTTCCTGAGCACCATCCTCCTCCTTTAGGGAAATGCAACTCAAAACCACATTGAATTATCTCCCTAACTTACCAAAATGACTTTAAAAAATTGACAACCCAGAATGCTGGTGAAGGTGCAGGGAAGTTGAATCACTCATGTGTGCTGGTAGAAAGTAGAGCGGTGTTCCCACTCTGGTTAAGTGTGTGCAAGTTTTTTTTTGAAAAGCAGAAACGCAACTACCATATGACCCAACAATTGTACTAATGGGCCTTTATCCCAGAGAAAAGAAAGCTATGGTCACACAAAAGCCTATATATGAATGTTCATAGCAGTTTTATTCGTAGTAGCCACAAACTGGAAACAACTTTATGTCTTTCAATTGTTAATGATTAAATAAAATTTGGCCCATCCCTACTATAGACCCCTAGTCCACAAAAAGGAACATACTCTTAATACAGCAAACTGGATGATCTCACGGAATTATCCTGAGTGGAAAAAAAAATCAAAGTTTACTTACTCGATGATTCCATACATAAGGCATTTGTTAAATGACAAAATGATAGAAATAAAGAGAAATGGTCATCAGAGTTTAATGGAGAAGTGACACTTGGAGAAAAGTGGGTGTGGTAGGAAAAGGACGACATGAGCAATGCTCAGGGTGAGGAAACATTCTGCATCTTTACTGTCGGCGTCAGTGTGCTGGGAGGGTATCGTGCAATATGTTACCACTGAGGAAAACAGGGTAAATGCCACATGGGGTCTTGTGCATTATATTTTGCAGCTGCAGGTGACAAAATTATCTCAAAATAAAAAGTCCACTAAAAAATTCCATTCCATTGACATTTGCTCTTCTGACTTTCATAGCATGATGAGAAATCTGTAGTATTCAAATAATTGATCATTTACATATTATGTGTTGGTTTCCTATAGATGATTTCAAGATTTTTTCATCTTTGGTTTTCAGCAATTTTGTTGTGGTGCGTCTAAGTGTGGTTGCTTTGGGTTTATCACCGTCGTGCTGGTCACTCTTCCATGCATCCTCTTCACCGTGCCTATGCACACACACACACACACACACACACACACACACACCCCCATACAGCCCACAGTTTGCCTGCTTATATGTTTTCCTCGGAATCCTCAGGTATCTTACTGTATATTTTGTCTAGTGTCTGTGGAAGCATCAGAATTGTTTTAATATGAATTCAATGATGTTTTAATGATGAGTTGCATATAAGTTCTGAACTATAAATTCTGAAGTTTGTCACTTTAATATTTTTATACCACTAGCCATGTCATTAGAATCTTCTTTAAAAAAAAAGATTTTTATTTATTTATTTGATAGAGAGAGAGATAACACAGCAGGGAGAGCAGCAGAGGAGGAGGGAGAAGCGGGCACACTCCCGCTGCACAGGGAGCCCTATGTGGGGCTTGATCCCAGGACCCTAGGATAACAACCTGAGCTGAAGATAGACGCTTAACTCACTGAGCCACCCAGGTGCCCCTCATTAGGATATTCTAATTAATTTATATAAATTATAAACCTGAAAAAAATTTAAAAATAAAATAAAATAAATTATAAACCTGTATAATATACAACTAATTAAATATGTTGTTTTATAGAATTAAATATGTTGATTTATATGCTAATATATACATATCAATATATTTATATAAATGCATATAAAATTATATATACAACTACCTAACTAAACATCAGTCCTTTCTGTACCTATAAAATAAAAGCCTATCACAAGAGTATGTGGAACTAAATTGAATTAGAAACTCTCCTAGTAATCTTTTTTAGTTAATTATGGCACAGTAATAGAAAAGTATTTCAGACTCATTTGCCCTGGAAAATCTTATTTTTTATATCCTACTTTTTGAGACTTTCACAAAACTGAAGATTCCAATAATCTTTCAAAGTCCTTATTAGAATTGCAGAGGGCAACTCTATTTGTTGCTTTTTTTCTCTAAGGCATAGGAACTTCACAGAGTTTTTTTTTTTTTTTTTTTTAATTCTCTTGCTGAAAATAAGTAGCATTATCAGATGGCATTTAGGTGATCCCGAGCACCCAGAGAGCAGTAACATTATGGCTCCACTCAAGGTCCCGAAAAGCCTTACTTCCTATCGCTTGCAGCCTGCTCTTCCCTAGGTGCTCTCTGCAGCGTGGCTCTGCATAGTGAGCACATCCATGTGGGCTGTCGTCTGCGCACAGGGTGCAGAGGCTGATTTTGCTTATCAGAGAGGAGGAGCACGGATCACAGACCGCCAACTCTCTGCCCAAAAGCATAAGCGAATCACCCTAATTGATCAAAATCTACTATGGTTTCATGGTTTTTTTTTTTTGCAGCCTCAAGTGCAGACTTCTTAACATGGCATGGAAGCCCTTCTACGTCCTCACGGCCTCTGAATTCCTCCACTGTCTTCTAATAACTGTATCTTCACCTTGCTTCATTTGCCATATATAGGTTATTCTTTCTATATGAACTTTCTTTACCATCTTCCTCATTTATTTTTTTAATCAATTAATCTAACATACAGTGTATTATTAGTTTCGGAAGTAGAGTTCAGTGATTCATCAGCTGCATCAAGTACCCTCCTTAAATGCCCATCATCATGTTACCCCATCCCCCCACTCACATCCTCTGCACAACCCTCAGTTTGTTCCCCATACTTAGGAGTGTCTTATGGCTTGTCTCCCTTTCTGATTTCATCTGTTTTATTTTTTTCTTCCCTTTTCCTATGTTCATTTGTTTTGTTTCTTAAATTCCACATATGAGTAAAATCATATACTTGTCTTTCTCTGACTTATTTCATTTACCATAATACCCTCGAGTTCCATCCACATCATTGCAAATGGCAAATGGCAAGTCTTCATTCCTTTTAATGGCAATATTCCATTATATATATATAATTATATATAATTATATATAATTATATATATGATATCTTCCATTTCTAAGCTATGCCTCCATATGATCCTTCTGACTAATAACCAATATCATATATCAGTGCAAACTGTATGGCTCTAAATGATGGCTAATATTATTATTGCATCCTTGTTTACTTTGATAGTTAAATCTCCTTGTTTACTTTGATAGTTAAATCTAACCCAACTTTTAAAAAAAGATTTTATTTATTTATTCATGAGAGACACAGAAAGAGAGGCAGAGACATAGGCAGAGGGAGAAGCAGGCTACCTATGGGGAGCCCGATGTGGGACTCGATCCCAGGACCCTGGGATCACGACTTGAGCAAAAAGCAGACTCTCAACCACTGAGCCACCCAGGCGTCCCCAACCCAACTTTTCTGTATAGCTAACACAACCAGGCACTATACTAATTTCTGTAAATATGATCTCTTCATTCATTTATTTCACAAATATGTATTGAGTGCTTACTACGTGCTGACAAATTTGTACATTCTGAGGATTTGGTAGAGAAAGCATACCTTATCATCATGAAGCAAACCTTCTCATGAGGGAAATTAATAGCATATAAGCAAATATAAAGTGTAATAGTAGATAGTAATACATGCAATGGAGAAATAAAAAGCTAAGTAGAGAAATAGTTTTTATTTATTAATGGGGAAAATAGATTGATTAAAATTAAACTAGGGGTGCCTGGGTGGCTTAGTCAGTTAAACATTTGATTCTTGGTTTCAGCTTAGGTCATGATCTCAGGGTCTTGGGATCGAGCCCTGTGTCGGGCTCCATGCTCAACAGAGATTCTGCTTGTCTCCCTTCCTCTCTCTCTCCCTCTGTCCCTCCCCACCTGCAGTCTGTCTGTCTCTCTCTGACATAAATAAATCTTTAAAAATTAACTAAATCAAATATATGTGTTATTAGAAAGCAACCATGGATGATATAGAAAAGCAGATTATAAGAACATAGATTAGCTATTAGGTGACAGGAGTATGGGTAAGACCCCTGAAGAAGCTGACTAGCTGTAAGTGAGAGGGGATGGTACTCCAGGCGGGAAGACCAGCATTAAGAAAGGGTGATAGCATCTGTACAGCAAAGGAAACAATCAACAAAATAAAAGACAACCTACTAAATGGGAGGAGATATTTGCAAATGATATATCCAATAAGGGGTTAATATCCAAAATATATAAAGGGCTTATACAACTCAACACCCCCTAACCCCACAAATAATGCAACAAAAAATGGGCAGAGGACTTCAACAGACATCTGTTCAAAGAAGACATACAGATAGCCAAGAGACACATGAAAAGATACTCCATATCACTTATCATGAGGAAAATGCCAATGAAAGCCACAATGAGCCATCATCTCCTGCCTGTCAGAATGGCTAAAATAAAAAGCACAAGAAACAACAAGTGTTAGTGAGGACGTGGATAAAAAGGAAGCTTTATGCACTGTGGGTGGGGATGCAGTTGGTGCAGCCATAGTGAAATTTTTCAAAAAATTAAGGATAGAATTACCATGATCCACTAAATACAGTATTGGTTATTTACCCAAAGAATATGAAAACATTAATTCTAAAAGATAGATGTATGCCCATGTACCCCCATTGCAGAATTATTTATAACAGACAAAATATGAAAGTGACCCAAATGGCTAAAGAAGATGTGATAGATAGATAGATAGATAGATAGATAGATAGATAGATAGATAGATAATAGATAGATAGACTGAATATTACTTAGCCATAAAAAAGAATGAGGTCTTGCTATTTTTTTTTTTTTTAGGTCTTGCTATTTGTGACAACATGAATGTCTATAGAGCATAATGCTAAGTGTATTAAGTCAGAGAAAGACAAATACTATATAATATCACTCCTATATGGAACTTAAGAAACAAAACAAATTAACAAAGAAACAAACCAAAAACCAGACTCTTAATTATAGAGAACTGATGGTATCAGAGGGAGGTGAGTAGAAGAAAGGCTGAAATGGTCCAGGGAGTTAAGAGTACATTTATCATGATGAGTACTGTACTGCACTGAGTAATGTAAAGAACTGTTGAATGGCTGTATTGTAATCTGAAAGTGATATAACACCGTATGCTAATGGAATTTACAAAATAAGTAAACATATAAAAGGAGAAAAAAGGTGTAGCACTATAGCGCCAGGCTGAGAGGTGGGACCCCATGCGCAATCATATTACGGAAACATCATTCATGAGATGAATGCAGCACCTTTGCAGATGTACAATGTACAATCGTACGATGTGAACATTTTGTGGGATTGTATGGCTTAGTTTTCGTGACAGGTTTTGTAGCCAGTTTTTGCCCTAAAATGAACATCTCAGTTGCTGGACATCGAAACTTGTGTCTGAAAAATTGCTGCTATTTTTTTTTCCTCTCTATAAAGCCTCACTTCAACCTGAAGGATATTGATCCTATTTCATTTTTACATGTCAGAATGGAGCTCAGGTACTTCACTTGGGACTCTCTATCGCCATAAGAATTTAATTGATTGTCCGTTGCTCTTTGAATATACACTACTTTATAAACATATCTAGATAAGAAATGTATCTCCAGCCTTATCTCCTCGAAGCTAGATGGAATACTGCTATCATTTAGAATGCATAAAATGCACACTGTTTCTTGTTCACTCCAACCTTATGTATCATTATTCAGATTTAACTAATGAGAAAACAGGCTTAGAGAAAAGAATAACAGTCATGATTATAGGAAATAATAGCTACTGTTTATTGAATAATTAGTATGTATTATCCACTCTTCCAAGTACTTCACAAATACTATCCCATTAAATGCTTACCATGGTCATATTAGCCCAAAACATTATTATATCTATTTTATTGAAAAAGGTGCTGAACATGTAACTTGCCCGGGAACATAGAGCCAGCAACAGATCCAAGCCTATATTGCTCCAAGGGCCATTCCTTGTTTAGGACAACGTGGTACCTTCCTGACGCTGAAGAGAAGAAAGAGATGAGGAACAGGATTGCATCTGTCTCTCCCATATAAAGGAACATTTCTGCATCTTTAATATTAATGTTAAATCTTCAAAGTCATCAGTAAAAAGTGTGGAGAGCTAACTGGCCCACACGGCCATGCCCCAGTTTCATGGATTTATCACATTCTTGTAATCTTGTTCTGAGTTTCGCTCTCATGACGTATTGTCTAGGAGATTCTGTTCTCTGAAATTCTCTCTCTTGCTTTCTTTCTCTCATTTTTTTCTTATCTATGACCTAAACCTTTTGATTCAGAGAGCATACATATGAGAGATGAAAGGATAAAACTAAAATTTATTCGAGAATAGAGGGTAACAAGAGACCAGTAGTGACACAGAGAGCTTTATCCAGCTTATATAGTATGTGAACTCATGAACAGCTTTTAACCTAGTTACCATTTGTCCTCTACATGGTATATAATCACTCTACCTTAAAAAAGAAAAAAAAAAAAAAAAAACTAGGTGGTCCTCTGTTAGATGAATTAAAAAAAAAAAAGGGGGGGGGTGAATAATTTATTTATCTAAACCCACAACCAAACTTTATAGCCAGGGGATAGCTTGTATCCAGGGTAATTTTAACCACAGATGATTTTATCTTTCAATCATTTTCCTTTTTCCTTCAATCCATTTTGTTATTTTCATCTACATGTTATTAGATTTAAATTCAATAAATGTTAATCTACCCTTTATCTTATACTTTGTAAGAAAACCACCCTGGATTATAATTGCATTATTCAATAAAGCAGCCGGTATTTAAGAAGTCTTTTTAGGAGTATGTAATAGATATCTGAATAAGTGAAACAAGGAAGGGGTGAGTGGAGGCAAGAGTGCACTGAGAGCTGACGGCACTGGTGGCAGCCTGGCAGTCTGGGTGCTGAGGAAGCCCTGGCTGCTGGGTGGAAGCTCCTTCCTGACGTCTGCACCCCATCCGCGCCCCTGGGCCACTGCTCTGTCCAGGAGCCAGCCTGGTGGTGCAGGCTTCCTGTGTGATCCTTCTAAATGCTTCCTGTCTGCCATCACCTGAGCTTGCTCCTGGTGTGAGCAGCCTCACCCTCTGCCCGAGATCATTTGCTTCCAGACCTGCTGTTTTCCTGCTTGTCAAGGAGACCAACATTACTGCGCTTGCATAAAATGAATAATCAGCACTTTGAGGAGCCATTTTTTGCTCCTAAAATGAGTTTATTACGGGTTTATTTTTCATTGCCTATCAAACAGATGTTGCTTGCTCTCGGAGGAATTTTCTGCACTTCCCAGTCACTCTTGCTGGGTGGCTTGCCAGCTGCTCGAGCGCTCTGCAGAGCTGCTCATGAATGCCGGGGAGGTGAGTGGATCTGCCTCAGCAACAGGAAAGGAAATCAAAGTGTTGCTGAGCACGGTGGGACAGGGGGTGGCTGCTTTTTTTTTTTTTTTTTCAAAACGGAAAAATGCAAACAAGCATAGAACAGATGCAGACAAGTTCCAACTGCTGTGGAAGCAGCTTGATGCGGTAGAAAGCGCATCAAATTTGGAACCACACCGACCTGGGTTGAAATCCCAAATGTGCCACTTGCAGTCTCTGTGAGTTGAACTCTGCTTCTTCTTTATTGATTTTAACACCCAGATTAGGGACTAAGAATGTTCCCGGTATATAGTAGATTATCATTAAGTATTAGCTTATCTGCTATTTTCTTATCCAATGTTAAGCTGAATGATGACACCAAGCCATTTTAACCAGCCTGTTTGTTAATAATACATCCCAGACATAATATTCCCTCTCTATATACCCATCTCTCTCTCTCTCTACCTACCTATCAATTTATCCATCCATCTACAAAATCGCCTTATAGTTTTTAATAGCTACCATTTATGAATCACCAAAATGAATACTAATTAATGAACATATAAAAGTCATTTCATTTTTCTTATTTGTGTAAACATTGTCACGGTAAGCATTTTCACACACACACATACGCACACTCACGCATCTTGGTGCACTGGTCTGACAGTTACTTTAGAAGGAATGTCTACAACAGGGTTTGCTGCGTCCAATGTTTACATCTTTATACTTTATTTCATATAACTAGATTCTTCTTTGCTAAAAGAGGTATCAGAATTTTCACCAATTCTGAGAACTATTTTCTCACAAACTAATAAGCATAGGGCCTTAATGAACTGTTTACGTATTCCCCTTTGCATTATTTTGTTAAGTACAAGAATGAATATCCTCCGTATATCTGTCTTCTCTCCTTTGCAAACAGCATTTGGGATTATGGATACAGCATCTTTTACTGTTTTGTTTTGTTTTGCTTTGTTTTGCTTTTTTTGTGATGAGGGGTGAGGTACTTCCAAAACCAGGTTGCAAAGACAACCTAATAGCTGTGGCCGAGAAAGTTAGTGTTCACCAAAAATCTGTATGAAACTATAGTTCTTCACTTCCCTTGCAACTGCATAGACTTAAAGGTTTTGTTTTTATTATAAAAAGATGCACACAAACAAGAGTAGAGAAAATATGTCAGTGCAGTATAAAGATTAATAAAATAAATACCTGGGACGCCTGGGTGGCTCAGTGGTTGAGCGTCTGCCTTTGGCCCAGGGCATGATCCTAGAGTCCTGGGATCGAGTCCCGCATCGGGCTCCCTGCAGGGAGCCTGCTTCTCCTCTCTCTGTCTGTGTCTCTGCCTTTCTCTCTGTGTGTCTCATGAATAAATAAATAAAATCTTTAAATAAATAAATAAATAAAAATAAAATAAATACCCTTATATAAAAAATTCATATTAAGACAATTTTACTGAAATAATTGCAAGAAAAAATTGTGTAAAAATATATCATTGATGCATTTTCCAGCTTTGCCGAGGTATATCTGACAAGTCAAATTGTACCTATTAAGGGTATACAATGCGATGATTTGACTTACGGTGAGAAATAAACACATTGTGTTCAGCCACTGAGATATGCAACAGCTAGAATTAATCAACTCTATTAAAAACAGTGTCAATGTGAAGCTGCTGAAATAATGACTCAGTGATGATAATGAGAATTAATTTTGGCTTAACCAAAGGCAGAATGATGATGTGTATCCATCTATATATCTATATATCTATATCTATATCTATATCTATATCTATATCTATATATATATGTTATGTGTCCCAGTGTCACAGTGAATCCATATTTATACAATCCTATTTATAGATATTGCCATGACATTACATAATCTTTTATATCCCCTTGGATTTCCTACTCACTAAATTATTTATAAACTCAAAAACCTTCTCTAGATGCCTGCTCTAAAAGTCAAGCTATTTAAAAAATACTTTATAGACAAAACCAAGCCAAAACAAGCAAACAAATAAATAAAATAGAAGGACTTTGGAATCACAAAGGACCAGCTTCAAATCCCGAAGCGGTTCTCACGACCTATGAGTCCTCTGATGAGCCACTCAACTTTCTCAAGGTCCCCTCTGGCTCATCTGTAAGTGGAGAACAGGCACTGCTCTCTTCGATCTTTCTAGGAGTTAACTGAGCTACTGAATATAAAGCCTAAAACTATGTCTTATATAATGGTTAGTGCTCAGCATGAGAAGGGCCCCTCCTTTTCTGTGTACCTCATTTTACTATGGTGCCTACTTCAATTTCACATGATTTGGTCAATTTTGATAGAAAAATAAAGGCATTTATCCTGTTATAAAAGTCAAAACATTGTATAGTGATTTTTCTATCCTTTTTAGGGATCTATGTTCAGGCCACAGAGTTCCCAAATGTGATTGATCGATTATTTATTTATTTGATTGATTATTTATTTATTTGATTATTTATTTTAGTTTTTAGGTTGGTTGGCATCTAGTCAGGAGACCCGAGTTTCAGCTCTAGTTCACAGTTACCAGCTAAATGAGTTCGTAAAGGCTGCTTATATCTGCAAAATGGGACAATGATAACTAATGGCAACGTTGCTGAGAACCTCACATAAGAGCATGTGTGGTAATTTAATTCTGGCACTAGAACTAAACGGCACAATGGCACGTTCAAAATGCTACTTATCCAAGTGTATTTCCTTTCACAGCCTGGTTTATCATTCTGTCATTTTCTGTGTTAAGCTTCGTTGTAGAGAAACATAAAGGCCTTGTGGTGTTTGTTTGCTTGTTTTTATTTTCTTATAATTCGTGTTTTCAAAAATTTATTTATTTATTTACTTATTTATTTATTTATTTATTTACTTATTTGTTTATTTTGATTGAAGTTTGATTTGGCAACATACAGTGTAACACCCAGTGCTCATCCCATCAAGTCCCCTCTTCAGTGTCCGTCACCCAGTCACCCCATCTCCCCACCCACCTCCCCTTCCACTACCCCTTGTTTGTTTCCCAGCGTCAAGAATCTCTCATGGTTTGTCTCCCTATAATTTTCCCACTCAGTTTCCCTCCTTTCCCCTATAGTCCCGTTCACTTTTTCTTATATTCCCCGTATGAGTGAAACCATATGATGATTGTCCTTCTCCGACTGACTTAACTTCACTCAGCACCATACCCTCCAGTTCCACCCACGTCAAAGCAAACGGTGAATATATTCATCTCTTCTATTGGCTGAGTAACATTCCATTGTATATAAATTTATTTCGAATAGAGTATTTCTCTAGAGTAGATCATTAGCTTTCCCTGGTTTGCAAATACCAAACTATCCTCCAAACAGAATTAATATTCAATTTTAGCTATTTACTATTAACTTGAAATTTTTTTGTGCACAATACTTTTTTTATTACTGTTTTCAGTTATAAATACAATTCATGGTCACTGGAGAACGAAAGAGATTATGCCATATAAAGGAGAAAACACAAAATCCATAATCTAATCTCATTGTCATGTTTTTGTTTCCAATATTTATTTTATATGGGAACACATACACATACACACATGTGTGTCTTACACTCTGAAATACTATCAACATTGTTCTGCATTCTGTATTTTTTTTAATTTTTTTTTTTTAATTTTTATTTATTTATGATAGTCACAGAGAGAGAAAGAGAGAGAGGCAGAGACATAGGCAGAGGGAGAAGCAGGCTCCATGCACCGGAAGCCCTGCATTCTGTATTATATTATTACAAATACGGCAATGTGTACACAAATCTTTCTCAACTTCAGTAGCTGTCAGAGTTATGGCCAGAGTTTCCTCACCAACAGCCAGGAGCACAGTGGAAGGAAGGTTCATTAGAAACTCGGAGAAATTAAGAGCGTACAGTGAAGAGGTCTGAGACTCATACATCATTTTCTCCTCCTCCAAGTGTTCTGTTGGAAGTCAACTCTCAAAATGCTTATCCCAGCGAGAGACAATCTCTCCAATCCTGTCACGGGGCCTCCCTGCAGTAGAGCCCAAGGTGGTGACTTGACTGTCATTCTGACATCAATTCACTCTTACATCAAGGGAAAACCACCTATTGTGCCTTCATTGCCCTATAGGAAAAGGAAGCTTCTCCATGGAACAAAGGTTAGAAAATCCCCAAGACAAGAGAGATTAAGCCGTTATAGTCAAGGAAGTAATTAGTGTCTTCATTTTTCTTAAAGTTCATATAATTTAATGTGGACATTGAATATAAAATATCGAATATTAAAAAAGAGCAGAGGAATGGTAACATGCACAACTGTTCAGGTGTCACTTTACTGTAGTAATTGAGCTAAAAAGTAAAAGAAATCTTCATCCTGTACAGCTCACAACATTCTTCAGCGTATCAATTTATGAAAACAAAGAAGAATCTGGCTATAATCCCTAATTATGGTATTAATAATAATAATTTATTAATAAACTTCACACTTACTATTCATCCAGCCACATTATTAGCACTTTACATGTGTTTGTTACTCGATCCTCACAGGTACTCTGTGAGGTAAAGATTGTTATAATCGACTTTTATTTTTAAAATATGGCAAGAGGTAAAATTTTGTAGTCTGAATTTGAAAACAGGCAATACAGTTTCAGGATCTGAATCAGTTTTCCTGGAGCAACTTCTGTGTCATACTTCTCTTAAATACTACTTAGTCTCTTTCTAGATATGGGACTGATTAACCTAATCACTTTTGTCCTTAATTTCCTCATTCTTCAATACTACAGCAGTTAGCATTAAAGCAAGTAACAGGTAAAATGCTCAGTACAGGGGGCAGCCAGGGTGGCTCAGCAGTTTAGCGCCACCTTTGGCCCAGGGCCTGATCCTGGAGACCCGGGATCAAGTCCCATGTCAGGCTCCCTGCATGGAGCCTGCTTCTTCCTCTACCTGTCTCTCTCTCCATCTCTCATGAATAAATAAATAAAATCTTTATTTAAAAAAAACACTCATTAGATTTCCCTGAACAAATAAAACATTTCATAAATGATAATTTTGATAGTATTATTTTTATTATTGTTACTGTGATAAGATAGTTTGAAAAAGATATGACCAATGAGTAACCAATGAGTAAACTTCAGTAGGAGGATTTGGGGCCTGACAAGTAGTCTTGGCAATTATAAAACTGGTAAGTAGTGAACTAAAGAATGCCTATGTCTTTCTAGATAAAGTTGCCAGTAGTTGCAGAATGTATACATAGAGAGGTCAAGTACTATGGGGACGGATTTTTACGTGTGTTGGCTTTGGATGGAGTAACCTCTACAAAAGGAGGTCATGTCTCAGTCTGAGAAGTCCTTGTGGTTTAGGGATCCAGCTGGTGCTCTGAAGGAGGCCAACATTTTGCTGGTGTTCCTATATTGGTGAAAATGAATACCCAGAGTGCAGTAAATGTGATGTAGCATGTGGATAAAGCAAAGAAAGAAAGAATGAATAAATGATCTTGTCTCCTCCAGGTATACACAGATTTGAAAAGTTACTAAGCAGTAAAAATCACAACATTAAAGATAACACAGAATTTCTATCCTCACCAACTTCCTGCCACCACATTAAGTAAATGTGATAACATCTGTTTTCCATGCAGGTAGCTAGCACTTCCCATGTAGGGCAATTGGATCCCTACCAGGTGAACAATTCAGCTGCCTGATATCTCTTTTTAAGTGCATCTTTATTCAAATCCTGGTGATATGTAGAAATAAATTTGCTTACTTTCTATTCCCGACAAGCAAGATTTCTTTCTTTTCTCTCTCTCTCTCTTTTTTCTGAGATCTACTATGAGTTAACAAGTATGTAGTATTTTCCCTAAATCCTGTGTTCATTGATTTTTTTTTCTCTTAGAAACAGGAAAAAAATACCTTACTGAAAATTTTCTGGCCCAGAGAAATTCATAAAATATCTTTAGTATAATTACAGATTACATGTTATATGTCACAAGTGCATAATCGCATTGAAAATCTACTATGGGGACGTGGGTGGCTTAGTCAGTTAAGCTTCTGACCCTTGATTTCAGCTCAGGTCATGGTCTCAGGGTCATGACATCGAACCCCCTGTTGGACTCTGGGCTGGTTGTCGAGTCTGCTTAAGATTCTCTCTCTCCCTCTCCCTCTGCCCACCCCCCCACCCTGAGCTCTCTTTCTTTATCTCAAAAAAGTACTACATGCCTAGTGTTATGCTCCAAAATTCATATATATAATGACATAGTGTTCATAGGTTGATGTTATCCCTCATAGAAATAAGGTATGAAGTAGCTTGTGCAGTGTAACACTGCTGATTTCTCACTGTTCTTTTATCTCAGCTTATTTGCTATTCAACATACTTACCAGTAGCTTCAGAAGCGTTCCTCGGTGCTATCCATTCCTTTGGAAGGTAGTTTACCACATGTTTGTTTTAGAGAAGTCAGTTATACAATCCTTAATTTGCACACAGGGCTCTGAGAGCTCGTCAACCCATAGGCGAGGGAGTTTTCCATGTGTTTCCTTCATTGCATTTTCGCTGCCCTTATTTGGATCATCATTATCGCTAGCCTGAAGTCCTTGCAGCAGGACAGAGATGTTCTAATTTTAACATCTGACGCAATTGGACTGCTGATTCCAGGAGGTTTGAAAATTTCTTCCAAAGGAGAGAAATGTTCTTTTGGGGAGTTTTTGTTTTAGAGAGTGAATCCAGAAAGTTGGAGGACTTGGCATCATCTAAGAAATTACAATTATATAGTATTCCAATTGGGCTTCTCATCTCCTTCTCAATTGCTCTCCCACAAGGTATGCAATGGCTAAATTAAACTCCATGAAGCATGACTCTTGGCTGTCAATGGAATAATTTGGCTGTAGGATAAATTTTAGCCACCGAAGGCTCATTGTGAAGCTATTCATTATGTAAATGCCTTCTAATCCTAGTTCCCTTCTCCTATTCCTAAATACAATATATATATATATATATATATATATATTTAAAAAACTTGATTATGCCCATATCCAAAATTACCTTTCACTTACTTAATTAGTTTTTTGTGACACTAGTCAGTTTGTACTTTATTGTTGTTGTTGTTTGTTGTTGTTGTTGTTGGATTTAGCTTATTCTCCATATTTGACTGAAAGTCTGTGACTCTGGGTTATGGTTTACATCTGTATGATCACCATACCTGAGTGAGATGGGGAGGCTGAGTAGCCAACTAATATTGGGTACAACTCATTTATGGTGGCTTGTATCCACCATAAGTCTCAAAAAGCACCTATGAAATAGATGTTATCTCCATTTCTTAGTAAGAACGTGGAGTGTTTAGTGCATTGTAGGACTGATCACAGGTTTGTTTGAACTCATGTCCTTAACATGATGTCATAGTGCCAGTCACAGTGGCATGGATATAGCAAGCACTCAACCAAGAATTGTTGAATTAAAGAATGAGATTATTACATCAGTACATGCTTTTTCCCCCAACAATGGCATCGTGAAATAAATTTCAAGTGTAAAATTTACTCAATATATGCCAAACTGGGGAAAGAGATTATTTCCAGCATTTCATTATTATTTGTATTAATATGACTTTCTCCACCACCAGGCGAACTTAGTTTTACAAGGCAAAGGCAAGTAATAAAATCAGACTTCTGCTAGAGTGAGGTTGCTTCCCTAATTGCAAATGTAAACGCTGCCAGGTGTTCAGCTCCCTTGTTCTAATAAATAAATAATTAGAAAACATGATTAATATGAAGCCTCACTGCCTAGCTGTGCAGAGTGTTCTTGGCGAGCAATGTGGGGAATTGGTCTGGAGGGTAGAGTGTGTGCTTAATGGTATGCTTCCAAGTGATCCTGACATAAACGCATCACGTGCCTGTGCAGGGTATGAGTGCCCCACTGGGTCCAGGACACAACTGGCTGAGGCAAACAGAGATCCCCTTTCTGCTAGAGGTAGGGGTTGGAAGAAGCATCA
This sequence comes from Canis lupus familiaris, assembly GCF_011100685.1. Classification (NCBI taxonomy): domain Eukaryota; kingdom Metazoa; phylum Chordata; class Mammalia; order Carnivora; family Canidae; genus Canis; species Canis lupus. The sequence continues at coordinate 85,930,877 of NC_049226.1, read as the reverse complement.
CCTGAAATCAGGACGGTTTAATAAAGGTAGGATGTAGCCTGCGTCAAATTAGATATGGTGCCCAAGTCTGTGACTTCCAAAATATGTGAAATTTGGCACCTTAGCTAGCTTGTCTTATCTTCTAGCTCATCAGCTCTCTAATGACTAAAATAACACCTGTCTCATTTGTAAATATTGAACAAGATTCTGAATATGCGAATGCCTAGGTCAGAAGAAGTCATTCGTAAGTGGAAGTCATTGGCCCTTACTTTCTTTATCTGCAAAATGGAAATCAAATGTAGAAAATGAGTATATATGTATAGTCTTATCAAAATTCCTGCAATCATGCAGCTTACATAACTTTAGCCCAGTAATGCACAGACCTATTTGACAAGACCTTTCAAAATCATTTTAGAAAAACGTATTTTTAGAATAAATAAATGCATCAAAGAGTTGACTTGCAAGCAAGTTTTACGGTAGCCTTGTTTTAAATTTTTCCTCTTCAGATAAAAAACAGGATAACAAAGCAGACATTATTGTTTAGTTATTCACTTTTTTTTTTCTTAGAGGGTTTCTAACTATAGAAATAAATATTTTGCCATTAACATCATCATCATAAACTACATGCCTCTAATAAATCCAGTGATCTACTGTTGATAATATTTATATCCCCAGAGACAAGGCAGAACATGTGCACAGAGTACTTATTGAATGAATGAAGCATGATTATTGTCACATCACTACCTTATTGCTGGCAGTTGGATTTTTATTGATTTTATAGTATTTTAACGATTAAGCCCACATAAAGCAATTAGATATTAAATGTAAGCCCTTGGGAGTTCTTTAATTTAAACAATAATAAAATAAATTTAGCATTTGAAATAAATCAGACCCAGATAAATGAACCAATTTGCCCAAAATTATCTGCTTCATAACTGCAAAAGGAAAATATGGACGGAGATTTTCTGATTTATAGCCACAGATACACAGAAACAGTGTATCTGTTGTTTGCTAAGCCAAATGCTGTAGTTTTATTGGGTAGAATGTTGAAACCAACAGAAGATAATTGACACAGAAGAAATTCATAGAACTAGAAATCGAGCTTATCCAAGAAAACAGGAAAGGTGGTTTCCCAGGCAGAAAGAATGAGCCGTGAGAGAAAGTGACACTGAGGGAATAACCTAGTTTAAATCTGCAAACACCTAGATATGAGTAAAGATACAAAACACTGTTTTTCTTTTTTTAATGAAGATGAGATTAACATAAAATGAAATGAGCCATAGTAAAGTGTACAATTCACTAGTATTTACTATAGTCACAACACCATGCAACATTCCACTAATTAAGTGATGTCTCAAAAATATTTTCATCGCCTCGAGAGGAAACCCTGTACCTATCAAGGTGTCACTACTCATGCCCCCCCATGCCCCAACAGTTAACAACCTGCAGTCTGCTTTCTGCCTCTATATGGATTTGCCCATTCTGGAGATTTCAAGGGACTAGGATCATGCTGCGGTACCCACGGCCTTTTGTGCCTGGCTCCTTTCACGTAGTGTCATGTTTTGACACGCAGTCAGCTTGTGGCGTGTAGCAGTGATTCCTTCCTTCTCTGGCTGAACATCATTCCATTCTATGTGTACACTAAGGGTGGCAAGTCTAAGACATATTTTGCGACTGCAACTTTGCCTCCTCTTTAAATGGCTTTTGGATTTGTCATATTAACGTCAAGTGATTAAGCTGTGATGCTCTTTAATTTTTCTTGGGTTGCTTCTGCTGCCATCCATCTTTTTCAGCCCTAAGTTGGTACCATTGGGAGAGAAAAGAGAAAAATCTCTACTGTTACAAGAGCCTTTGTGAAAGCAATCTAATCTTTCATCTCCTCCCAGAGTCCCCTATATTTGCATAATTGTTTTGACTCTACAGTTTCTATTGAATCTCTCTCTCTCTCTCTCTCTCTTCCTAAAGTTCAAGAACAGGGACAGATGCCCATGTGCACACTCTGTTCAGGAGTGGCCCTTGGCCACCTCATTTCTCGGTAGCTTTTGTTGTGCTCATCTGTTCAGGAAGCCTGGCTTTACAAGGGCTCATTTGCTGGTTAATTGCATTCTCAGATCCTCGAAGAAGGCTGGCGCACCTGCTCTCCACTTCACTGTCTCTTTTGATCTCTCTAGAAATACCCAATTTTGATTATGTGAAAATCTTCTGTAACTGTAATACGTGCCTAGAAAGCAACTGAAACCTTCCACTGTGGCTATGCTGACCTGAAAGAGGCTATTTTAGGGGTCATGTGCAGTGACAACAAGAAAAAAAAGAAAGACTTTCTTATCCCGGTGTGTAATCCAGTTCAGAAGATAGAAGTTCACTTGCTATTTGGCAGATGTTAAACAGATGTGAATTGCACAGTTAACACACTTTTAACACAATTCTTACAACACTGGTCTACTATTAAATTTCTATTTTCTAAGCAATCACGTATTATTGCTGGGAAATTTAGGAGAAAACAGAAATATGGCCTCATTTCTATATACATATTGCAAGGGAAAAACAAAACGAACAAAAATAGAAAAAAACATATATGGCATCATAAATTAATCAGCATTGTCTTCAGAATGTTCACCATACATAGCAAAATTCATTTCAAAGACAGAATTATCACCTATTTCTTGACTTCTCACAACTTTTACTCAAACTTCTTTACTGGCACTCACTATTTCCAGCTTGTGGACTAACAGTTCGTGTCCGTGTTTGGCCACATTTCGTTCCTCTCCACATGCTCAATAGACAAGTATTCCTCTTACGACAAATGTGGTATCTTCCTTTATTATATTTTTAAAAAATAATCCAACATCACAGGGCTTGAAACAAAGTGGGATCCCAGTGCACTTCCCGAGGATCACACATCCATTTATTCATTCCTTTATTGATCTGTCAAGGCATCTTGAATATCTATGACGCAGGAGCACTATACTAGATCTTAAAAAATGGAGGTTTAGAGCAATTAAGTAAAAAGTTCTAAGACTTGTCAAAGACTTTATATTTCCATCACTTAAACTCCTCATTGTTTATTCTTATCCACTTACTGAAACAAAGTTCTCACAGATAAATGTATACTGCCTTCCAATTAACCTGTGGATGGCTAACAACTGGATCGTGTAGAATGACACTTCTTTTATTTTTTTTTTTTTGAAGATTTTATTTATTTATTCATGAGAGACAGAGAGAGAGAGGCAGAGACACAGGCAGAGAGAGAAGCAGGCTCCCCACAGGGAGCCCGATGCAGGACTCGATCCCAGGACCCCAGGATCACACCCTGAGCTGCAGGCAGATGCTCAACCGCTGAGCCACCTGGGCTGCCCTAGCAGGACATTTCTGTAAGGACTGTCATACCACTTGGCAAGTATCCTGAGAAAAGATTTTTTTTTTTTTTCTCATGAGGTGAATCACAGAATGCATTAACTTAGGAAAAGTAAATGTTTTGTGTGTACTATCTAGAGCATACTTACAAAATGATATATTTGTATATCTTTTGTATTTTGCCCTTCCTCTGGAAAAAAAGGGCTCAATACATTTAAAAGTCATAACATCCATGCAATAGAAAGGAAGTTGGAAGCCAATGACTTTTCCCATACAAATATTTAAATACTCAACAGTTAATCTATTGATCTGTGATTCAGGTAGTTCCAGTTTGTAATAGCTTCTTCGAGAAACTTTGATTTCTTCGTTGCCAGTTCTAACGCTTACAAGACTGAGGACAACACGGATATTTCATAAGACTTTGGGTCATTGTTCCAAGGTTACACTTCTACCCCAATTCACTTTTGCTAAATTTCATTAAATTTTTGTTTTTGTTTTAACAGAAAAGACTTTCTTGGCTGGCCACAAGACTTTTCTTGCTGTCCAGAGAGATCCTATTTTATTCAAATTCCTCTATATTTTACTGAAATGATTTAACTTTCAATGAGAACTTTCATTTCCCATTTCAGATTAACCTGGTTTCTTACAAGGTGACTATCCAAAGCCATTAGAGTAATAGTTGTTATCTCTATAACATTATATCTTATTTTCAGCCCAGAGCTATAATCCTCTTATTTCTCTTTTGGAACATGGGTCTCTCTTGTTTTTTTTCAGTCTTTAATTAGACCATCTGTTTCAAAATTAGTCAACCATTGGGGAAGGATATAGTTTTGTTTGTGCTTACTTGTCCGTTTATTTTATTTTTTTGCCATTTACATTTTTAACATGGTAACCAGAGATCATTTACTTCTCTTACAAGTGGAGAGAAAGGTTTTGTTCAATTACCATTCTCTATAGTCATCAAGTGAAAATACAAATCTTCTATTTGTCATTGAAAGTAAAACTCTTTGTAAGACTGTCAAATATGTCATATTGCGGGGGGCGGGGGAGATTAGAGGCCTCAGAAACACTATCAAGAGGGTATATATGGCAAAACACAGTAACTCTTGTCATTTTTAGTGGACTAATCCCCTGACTTGTTTGAAAGCAATCTGATTCCTCCTCCTATATAAACACTATATAATGAAAGTTTAAAATTTATTTAATATGACTATGTAGTTATATCTACCCCATATGTAGCTAAGAGACTTTGAGACGGTGACTCATGAGACCTGAGTGTTATGGCTGTTCCATAGTAACTGCCTGAACTTGGTCAAATGAGTCCTCAATTTCTTTACAAAGAGAGGTAGTATGTACATGGATTTTCTTTGAGCTCTTCTGTTTAACTTTGTATACCCTTACGATTTCTCAGGGGCGTTTTAAGATTTATGTGAGATTAAGTTAAATACAAAACAACTTTGCTAAAATGGAATTTTATCAGTTAAAACTAGGAGTTTCTTTCAGACATAATAACTCAAATATTTTCAGATTTCCTTTCATTGTGTGCAAGGGACAGCATCCTATTGTCATTCAAAGGAAAAACAGGGCTTTTTTCACCCGTCAATTATGATCAAAATTAATCAAACATTCTTGTGAAAGTGGGTAGTAGATTTATTTTTGGAATCTTATAAAATGTAAGGCCTGTAGGCTATGACCATTTGCCTTTTCTACCAATCAATGGACATCCCCAAATCTGGCTCTTGGAAGAACTATGTGTATTCATCGTGATACCTCGACTGTTAATTGCCTTAAAGCCTGGATTGATCTGAATAAATGGGTTTAACTTTGCAGATGGTATAATGTCAAAATTTGCAAAGCATTTTCTGGTATAAAATCTTCATAGAAATAGAATAAGAATATAATTTATCCTGGTTGCATGTTGGCTACTATTGTCAGTGATTTTTTCCCCCTCATTCTCTCATATAGGATTTTCTATAGTCACAGGCTATAGAAAATATATATATATTATATTCATATATATATATGAATGTGTGTGCATGCATGTGTGTATATACATAATTACTCTTAATTTTATATGATATATAAATTAATTTATATAATATAAATATAACATTATATATTATTATATATGTTATATATCATTGATATATATAATCATACACAAAGGTAGACAGAAGAGCTCAGAGAAAACCCATGCATTGCTTATACTGCTTCAGTAATTAATAATATTTTTCCAATCCAATATACATTTTGCTTTGTATTTCCAGAAAGAATATGCTTCCCTATTCTCTGACATTTTGAGTCTGTTATGCTATTATCAAAGAAAAGACATAAAATGGCAGGGAATTTATCCTTGATGTTCTCAGGCTGATCTAACAATGAAGCACTTACCAAGTGGCAATGAATGACAAACACACTTTATGTGTTTGTCAAAACACTGGAAAGAGTGAATTTTACTATATGTAAATTATGCTTCAATGATCTATCATCAAATAAAATGTTTAAAAGGAAAGACAAGAAGCAGAGGGCGAGGGACATCATGTGTCTGTATGTGAGAACGTTATCTATTTAATATTGTTGTTTGCATTGGTGCCCAGTTATGCTCCTGTCTGACATCTCTTGGACCACAGATTGCTTTTGGAATTGCTAAGGCAAACAGCTCTTCTCACATGTAGCCTGACTATTGTAACTACAACTAGGACATTCTGCTCCAGAGCTGCTTTGGTACTGGAGTTTTGAACACATGCAGCAGTCAGCACTTAGGAGTTATCACTCACTTGAAAACACAGGACATTTAACAACCATGTGATGGCTCCAGACTAAAAAGAGATAAAAGCTTTTGTCTTGTTTTTGAGATTTTATTTTTAGGTAATCTCTACACCCAACATAGGGCTGGAGCTCACAACCCTGAGATCAAGAGTCCCACACTCTACCAACTGAGCCATCCAGGTGCCCTAATAGTTTTTGAATAAACATGTACAACTTCCATCATTAGGAGGACAGTTTTGAAGCTCATACTGCTCCTTCTCATTGTTCCACCAAGGGTTTCGAGGGAAAGTGGCCCCCAACTGCCAACAGCTCTATCCACTTTCATCATGACACTTCATATTGGCTCTTCTCTCCCCTCTTCCTCACACTTTGCAGTCTCCCACTCCTTCTCCAGCATAGTTTTCCCAAATTAACTATCATCACGCAAGTCTTGACTCAGGTTCTTTCTACATAGTAACCCAGTCTGTGGCAGAGGAAGTAATAATAAGATGCAGTGAGAACTAATTATGTCTTCATATTCCTTTTGAAGTTTATATACATTATTTAATCAATTCCCATATTATTATGAGCTGAGATTATTATTCCTACTTATCTTAGCAGTTGAAACTTAAGGATGGTAATATTTCTCAGACCATGATTATTAAGTGATCGATCCTTCTGACTTTAAACTCAGTATTGTCCTGCAAAACCAAATTGCTTTAGATGAAAGTAGATATTCTTCTCACCCAGTAGATTACTTTTAATCTGCCAATTATACTTCTTTCTTTTTTTTTAAAAAAAGTGTACTTATAGTAGGCATCTGGATTTCAAAGAGTAGATTGAATTAATCATCTCACCATCATCACTACCACCCCAACTGCCCCTCCAAATGCAAGCATGCACAATTGTTCCATGATTTCTCATATTGGTGGGAGTAGTTCAGATGTTTTTGCTCCAACAGATCCTGGAGAAAACTTGTTTTAATACATAATAGGGTATCATTTGTTAGGTTACTACTTTAGACTCAGTACGGAATTGGATTACTGATATATATTAGCATATAGGCTGTCATATATTAAAAATCTCAATTAATATATAAGGTATTCCAAGCCTGAGAGAAGTTAAATGATTTAATAAGTTGAGAGTGAGGAAGCAATGCCAAATCTAACTGGCCCAAATTCTGTGCTATTTCCAAGTTTGAAAATTTATCTAATTTGAATCAACTATAACATTTGAAGCCAACTATTGAGAAGCTACCCCCAATGCTAATTTTATCGTGTTTAGAAGATGAAAATTCTTTAATAATACAAAAGGTAGGAACTTATAGTAACAAGTTAATTTTCCCAATTGTTGGTATTAAAATAAATTTAGCTCACTATATTTATTTCAAAATTATCCTATTTCTTGTTTTCTCATTAACATTCCAAAATGAAACTAATTGTGCTGCAAATAAAAAACTTAACATAGCCAAAAATATCCCTTCTTAAGTCCCATAAAGAGCATAATGAGATCTGGGATTTCTCTTTTCTTACTCAAGAAATGGGTCACTTAGCAATCTCTTCAATCTTCTACAGTATTTTAGAGATTTCTAAGAACTTTCCTATAATAATTTGAGCCTCATAACCATCGTATGTTGCAGGCAATGCGAGGATTATCATTCCCATTTTACAGATGAAGAGATAGATATTCATATAAGATAGGGGATTTGTCAAAGAATATAAATGCATTCAGACCTCGACATTTAATTCAATTTATTCTAAATCACAGTGGTATAAATTATCTCCATATTTGACAATGAGGGAGTTGGTCAGTTAGGATGATATCAGTTATTGGCATAGCTGTGA